>NC_142814.1:11465569-11661985 GCF_049724085.1 Artemia sp. Qi Xiang Cuo
CAAGATCGGTCAAGGCAAAATTTACGTTTTTCGTATTTTCTTCTAAAATAATGACTTTAAAAAAAATAATAAAATGCACTTTTAAAAATTCGGTAACTCGAAAAAATGGTATATGTATCGCGAATATGGGCTCAGTTCTATGTTTGACCATCCCTGAATCGTTTGCCCCCTGCCGACCACACTGACACGCGTGAGATATAGCGTGCATTAATACACGTTGCACGTTGGATATTGCACGAAGTCAGATCCAGGCAGAGAAAATTTACATTTTTTATGCCGAAATGCTAGGAAAAGTCATGGCCTAGTATCTTGTCCCCGCACACCCAATCCAGTAAATGGTTTCGAACACATCTCAAAATGCCGGCATCTGCAATCTTCTTCAACGTTCTTGGTGAAAAATAATTTAATATATGCGATGCGCAAGAACTGATGGTTTTTGCCGACATTCGAGTATGAAAGAAGCGGAAGCAGAATGCTTACTGGTCAATTTTGGCTTCTAGTTAACTTTTTAGTTACATTCAAGATCCAAGGAAGGTTTTGCCAAGCTGAAATCAGATCATAGCTAAATAACAAATACCGCTTCTCTACTGGAATGATTGAGATGTACGGGGGATAATTGCAACTTTATAACTATACGAACGATATGAAAAGAGTGTTTTCTAAATCTGTCAAAAGCATCTGAAGAGATTGGTGTTATTCATGCTTTAAATAGATCAGATTCTAAGGCACTTGCAACCCAGTTTTACATAGGGGAGGTCAGGGTTGAGCCGGGTACTCTCAATTATTCATAAACAAACCCTTCGGTAGAATATTCTAAAAAAATTAGTAATAGTGCCATCTAACCTTCATGTCTCAAGGAAGAATTCCCAGTCTGGTTTATTTATCCTTTCGAAAGTTAAACAGCAAAAACTGTTTAAGGTATGTCAATTTTTTCCGGCACCTTTGACCTTTATCGTAACCTTTGACCAGCCGTTGTGGTGGAAGTTCAAGAAGATTATTGCTCCAGAAAGATCTAGAGGTATTGTTGCAAAAGTTGTGGTTAGACTAGGAGGATTATACACCCTAATGAGCTTTACCGGTGCCATTGGATCTTTGATGGATGGGTCTGGACTGAAATAAATCTTTGAATTGATGTACTCTTCCGATGCAGTTCCTCATCTTCTAAGTTATAAAGCTATTTCTCGAGCACTGCCAGCCAATACCACTGTAGACGCAGCACTTCACTTGATTCTAATAATGAAACATTTAGACGAGAATTCAGATACACAACATAAATTGAATGCAGAACTTGCATTGAACACGGCTGAGCTTAGCAAAATCAAAGACCTATATGAGAAAGTAATGGATGGACGAGCTTCTCTTGAACATGTCTCCCAGTCTTCAAGTCTCATGAAAGTCAAAGCTTCTCTGTCGGCTCTTAAATCAGAGTAAAGTCACGAGACTCGAACAGACAAACTTTGAATTTAGTACATGGATATGGTTTCTATTCTTCAAAATTTGCCCAGAGATGAACGTAGAGGTCAATGAAAACTTCATTTCCAAACAGTTTCCGCAACGCACCCGTACCTTGCAGTAGCTGGTCACAAAAACTGCACAAAGTCGGCGAGATGAACATAAAAGAACGGCGACTTGAACATAAAAGCCCAACACTTTTCCAGTCTTTGAAAAAGGCTTGCACGTTATGAGAAGACTGGACAGATTTTGGGCCGGTTTATCTAGGGATTTGGTCACAGAACAAAAACTCATGAGAAGTCTAAAAAAGGCAACCGAATTGACTAGAGGTAGAGGAATGACGGAAGTACAGAGACTTCTGTGGGTAATGGGGGGTCCACTCTGTTCTAACACTAATCTTCTGATGCAAGAACTGACAGATCTTTCCCATCCCAAAAGTGACCAACACAAAGAGCTTGGTATGTCAAGGTAGCAGAGGGACTGCAAAGACACAAAAATAACTATTGACTTCGTCAAGCAATCACCGCCTTTCAAGGGTGATCTGCTATCGCTTCAAAGCCTTGCTATTTGTACGACTGCTGCAGAAAACTTGAACGCCAATAAAGCAGTGGGAGTCGGGAAGTAGATTATTGACCGAATGGTAGGGAAATCTCTGAAGCAGCATCCGTTCGAATGGAAGGATCAGGCAGTCCTTATGACTGCGAAGAAAAAAATAGGGGAGAAATCTGCCGTTTACACCCTTCATTGCTGTTTCAGCGTCTTCTAACTGTATCCAAAAGACTGAATATGGACGAAGAATCTTCATTGGAATATGAAATTTGCTCCTATCCTGTGTCGCTTTTTGAAAGCCAAATAAACCAGAGCTAACAAAAGCTATCAAGCAACTTTCAGCAGTTGACACTGCAGGGGAAAATTTTATTCTGACTTGCACCTACGTCTTAGAAGGGGGCGTTTTGCTTCAGAGGATTCCCTGGGCGAAAAAAGAAACATATTTGGAGATTTTAGAACGATACTGGAACAACGTTTCGGCCAAAATATCCAGACTCTATTATTGTCTTTGATGGCTACGACATTGCTACTTCGACAAAAAATATGGCTCATCTTAAGCGAAACCGTGTCACTGAATGTCCCTGAAACCGGGAAGTACGGTTTAGCCCAGAAATGAGACTGACCACCAAACAAGAGGAATTTCTTTCGTGCAAAAAGGATAAATCCCATTTTATCAATGTGTTTTCTGATTATTTACGAGGCAAAGCCATCCAAGCTGAATGAAACGAATGAGTGTATGAAAACAGCAAAGTCTAAAACTCATGCACAGCTTTCAAATTTTATGGATTAATTTGTTTTTTAAATACAGTTTTCAATCATTATCCCTACCTAGGCACGTGCCCAAGGGGGGGGGGGAGGGTAGGGGGTGATGAAGCATGCGTCTGTAGGGGATGAACAACGCTTCCTGACCACCAAGGTCCTTGCGTAGTCCCTGTAGCGTATGGCTACAGCTGAGTTCGAACTCAAGCTCCCATATTACCAAGCTGAGATCAAACTCACTGCAGCACGAGTGGGGGGGGGGGTTGAATAATGAAAAGATTTTTACTTGACATTTTTGAATAAAAAACTTCCATAAATTCGGGAAAATTTGGTATTTGGGGCGTGGAAGCAGCCCAGGGGACTTTCCCTACGGTACTTCCCTGCTTCTACCATGTCTCTTAAGTATTGGTTAAGGTAAAAATTACATGTAAGGTTACAATGTGCTATCCAAGTATTCATTAAATTATGGAATAGGGCTTGAACCATGGGCAACTCCAAAAAAAGAACAAGCGGTTAGCTACCCCTTGGGAAAACTAGGAATTCAAACTAATTGTATACATTTTTTTTAAATTCTGCATCATGAGCTTTCTGTAAAAAAAAGAACATAAAAAAAGTCTCCTCCTTAGCAAAAATCCTGCATATTTGCAGGATCATAGCGATTTTAGCATCGTGATAACCCCAAAAAGATAAGAAAAAAGTCAGTCGCCTTATGACCCGCCTTGGTTAAGACTAATTTGAGCCTAACTATACCTTTGATCAATAAATCCCAAGTACCTCATTGGTTATGCATTGATAAATGCTTATTTATCCGTCTAAGTTTTTAATTTAAATTTGTGTTCAAATTTGATTGAAACCCCTGCCAGGGTTGCCGAAGGGACACTTTTATTACTCCTTTGGCTCTTTTTAACATTGATTGTAAGCTTCAATTGGACATTGCATATCATTTCATTTACTTCAGTTTTAGAAATTCTATCATTTCAAAATGTTTTCATACATCTTGTAGCATCTTATTTTACCTTTACATCACTTAACGTTGTTTCAAATGCTGGGTGACACCGAGTTATAAAATGACTACTTTTTGAAAAAACTGCACTTTTTTACATTCCTCTAAAAAAACTTCCTTTGACGTTGATTCTTTCTCTTTTAGTGTGAAGTTTTACATGCCCTTTTCTATGTTCGTTATTCTCCTATTAGTTAGTGATTTTTCGCGCATCAATAGCGTTACTAATTTCCCTTAATTTCTGGGAAATGACAACCCTGTCTAAAATTTAACCAGGAAACTTATGACTGGACACTTAAAAACAACGTATGCAAGTAGCTAGACTTAGATTTCTTGAACGTAAGTTCAGATGAACCTATGCCACCAGTTTTCTCGAGGGAGACTAAAAGTGTCTCTATTTTACTCTGTTTTATACTTCAATCTCAAGAAGTTTCGGCAACACTGGTTTTGATTTAGAAACCCGAACTCAATGTTATGTTATTCTGTCTTCAGAAATATTAATCGACTACTTCTTTTTGCTAATTGTCTTTTTGTTTCTACTAGATGCCTTGGGTCTAATGCTTTAAAATCAAATACTTCATCTTCCACGTCCTAAATACCCAGAGGCGGTTTTGGGGGACGACAGAGGCTACAACTGCCCCGGGCGCAAAAATTTTAGGGGAGCAAAATTTTATGCAAACAATCTAACTGTTATAGTCATTTTTAATTTTTAAAATATTTTAAATAAAGTAGATATCGCTGTTAATACATGAAAATAATTAATAATTTTGAAAATAAATAAAAAAAATTAAATAATAATAACTAAAACAATTAAGTTAAAATAATTAAAAATAAAAAAGCAATTTAAATTAAAATTGAAGATAATGTTGTTAATAAATGAAAATTTTGTTAAAACCTGAAACATTTGTCGGAGACAGGAAGGTCATATTTTGTCAATTAATATTTTGCCCTGAGCGGAAGAGAGGCAAGAACTTCCACTGTAAATACTCCCTCCAACCTTCGATGAAAACTGTTTTCTACTTTTTTTTTAAATCACTGTTTTTTTCTCCCTCTGTCTCTTGCCCTTGCCGCTCTTTCTCATCGTCCTTTTTCGAAAATACTACCTTTGTTTACTCAATATTTTTTCCTCGCACCCTCCGCCAACTTTTTTTTTACCTCCTTCCAGGGGGTGGTATGTCTTTCCATTTCCAAAGAACTTCCAAAGAACAGGTCAAGACGTATGGACCCAGTCAATGATTTATTGAACTAAGAAGAGTATCAGACAAAAAGAATTCTTGTCAACAAATTAAGCGATTCTTCGTAATAAACTATGTTAAACAATGTGCCAAAATGACGTCAACATTAAAAACAATCCTTGGCAGTCTCCGTTTTGCGATCCCAAATACTAAAGAAATAAACAATAGTCTCATCACTTGGCACACACAGGCAATCCGGTGTCTTGATTGTGAGGGGTAGGCCACTTCAAAAAATTGTGTAACGCCAGGTGGCTCTCGCCATGTGTAGTTGAATTTTGTCGACCATGGGGCGATATTAGATATATCTAGTGTAACGTGGCAGATGTGTGCCACATCCATACACCACACCTGTGGTGCATTAGATATGAACCACACTAGTGGTGCTTGAAGATGTACACTAGATTGCGGAAAGTGGATAACCCCTCGTTAGATCCCTGTCGCATACTCTTAAATGCTCAATCGAACTGCCAAAAAAAACAACAGGGAATGTGAAGAGTAAAAGTGGGGGTTTGTAATTTTTGTTATCCTTTTCTTTATATGTTTTGTTTAATTTAGATTAATTATTATTTTTCGTTGATAAAGGCTTCCGGGCATGAAAACGAAATATTCGAATTTCTTTATTATTTAAAGTTTGTTATTTTTTAAGTCCACTGCGTTGTTTAAAATATTATTCCTCTTAGAAATATATTCACATTGGTTCTTCCTTGTTAGCTAGCACCACTGCATATAAATTATATACAGTATAGTCGCGACCCAGTAATATTTGGCTACTATAGTCTTGGCGCGTATAAAGCTCCGCCCATATCCTCGGCCATCAAAAATTCAGTGTATATTACCCTGGAACACGTATTTTAGCAGAAAATTTCTCAAAAGCCCTTTGAAACCAACTCGAGATTTTGAAACCTACTTGTAATTTCTAAAAAAATCTAATAATAACAGTACACTACTAATTACCCATGTTTATATATGTATTGGAAAAAAATTAATTTAAAATTAGATTCTTTAAAATCTAGTGTTACAAAGGTGAAGTCAAGTTAAAGAGAAATCTGACTTGTCTACCCGTGAAAAAATATAATGTCGCTTATTTTTAAACGTTCTACAGAGCACTTGCATCATGTTGAGGCTCTGTATAATGGTTGAGATAGAGAATGATTGTACTGTCTAAATGTATATACAGTGGCTAGCACACACTCGAGAATTTGTATCGCGAATGACGCGAATATGAGACATTAACCGGTTTTCATGGTCTTTAAACCAGACAATTAGCTTCGGCTCGGTGGGAAACTGCATCGTAGCTATATTTTAATTAAATACTTAGTTGGTATTTTTGTTGGGTTAGGTTAGTTTAGATAAATTTAAATTACGTAATTAATAAAATGCAGACACTTCCATAATTCTTTGTTGTAATTTCCATAATTTTGTTACTGAAGTAAAATAGTGTCACCACATTTGTTATATTTCATTATGATTAACCTAACTTCAATTCTTGAGTGTGTACTAGCTAATTGGAAGTACCTTCTCATTTGTTAAATTCTGTAAATGAGTACATAGTTGATTAATAACGCTTCCTGGCTAAGGTCAAGGTCCTTGCGTCGGACCTGCAGTATGTTCCAATTCTGGATCCCGTATAACCAAGCTGAGATAAAATCCCCAGTGCCACCACAGGGAGGGAATAATGATAAAAAATAATGAACAATTTGAATAGAAGGAGTCCATAGATTTGGGAAAACTTGGGGGAGCAGCCCTGAAGCCCTTCCCCTTCTTACTTCCAGCTTCAACCACGTCTCTGAAGATTAAGTTAAGATTATAAATTGTAAACTAGATTATAAATTATTATCAAATATCCATTAAAGTATGTATCAGGGCTTGAAACATGGGCAGATTCGAAGAAGAATAAGCGGTTAGCAATACATTAGGAAGACCAGAAAAACAGACCTAAAAAGGCACCCAAAAAAGGACAAAGACACCTCATGAAATCAGAAGATCCCAGGTGTCTAAGTTTTTATTTTGTATTTGCATGCACATTTAATTGAAATCCACTAATTAATGAACAGAAGGTCCTTGCAGAAGCAAGCGTTTTTTTTTCTAACGCATTGTATCCCTTTATCTATGAGATTATGGTCCCATTGGAAGACATGAGAAAGGCTGTTGATCCCATGTAGAGAGATTTCAGCCCTATTCTTATTTTTAGTAATTTCTGTTCGTTTTAAGGTTGACTTGACTGTTCAGTTCAATCTTTTTTCGTTTTAGGATTCGTCTAATCATCAACAGCAGTGTCTACTATCATTGTATTTAAGGTGATCAAGCTAGGATTTCTTCTGGGGGGGGGGTACAAAAAAAACTTAAAAAACACATCGAATAATTGAAAATACTGTTGCTGAAAATGTAATTTTCAGCAACAGTAGGAGGGGGAATATCACGGTCGAAGTAGTTGATTTGAAAGCATTAGACGCAGAGGTGGTTTTAGGGAATGGAGAGAGGGGACACTTGCCCTGGGCGCAGAAATTTTAGGGGCGCTAATATAACGATTATAATTATTTTGTAATTTCGAAATTTTGTTTTTATTAAAATAAAGTAGAGGGTGCAGTTAATAGATAATAATAATTAATAAATTATTATTTAACAAAATAATAAAATAATTTTGTTAATTAACGAAAATGATCTAAAAATTTGGCCTGAAAATTTTGTGGGAGACATGTGAAGGCGCTAATCAAGGTTTTGCCCCGAGCACAAGAGAGGCCAGGACCATCACTGATTAGACGTAAGACACCTTTCTGGGATAAGCAAAACGACAAGTAGCAAAACGATGTATTTGATTTACTAATTTTGAAGATAGAATAAACTAGCACTGGATTAGGGTGGCTGAGTCACAACAAGGGTTGTCGAAACTTTTGGGACTGTTGTGTCAAAATGACCAAAACAGACACTTATAGTACCCGCCCAGAAAACTGACGGCTTGGCTTCACTTGAACTCATATCCAAGACCTTTAATTCGAGCTACTTGTATATGTTTTTCTTTACTGTCTAGTCACTTGTTTCTTCCAGTCTAGATTTTAGACAGGGTTTTCATTTCTTAAAAAGCAAAGGAAATGAGTACGCCACTGAAGGGCGAAAAATCCCTAATTAATAGGAGAATAACGGACATGAAAAGCGCATTCGCAGTTTTCATACTAAATAAGGATCAAAAACAACGAGGTTATTTTGGGAGAAATGTAAAGAATTCTTTTCACTCAAAAAAGCGGTATAAGTGTCCCTTTGGGAGCCCTGGCAGAGGGGGTTTTAGAGGCACGTGCAGCCTTCATAAAGTCAAAAGTTGCCCAATTATACGGGTGGAGGGGTGAAAATACTAATGGGGGGGGGGAGTTCAATTTTTGTTGGTACACCGCAGAAACATTAATTACGTATCCACCTCTGAGCCCTCGTCCCAACGTGAGCGGAGTATGCCTATCTAAAGCTTTCCATTATAAGAATAATATTTTAAACGTAATGATTCAGCGAGAAAAAAAAACGGACATGTAAGATTGCGGTTAATAAATGTAAGCCACCATAAACTCAAATAATAAATATAAAATAATTTAAAACTCTTTTTCAAAATGAATTAAAAAGTAAAAAAAATTGTTTCTCGAAAATAGTTTTTACATAACGCGAATTAGTCTAACCCGAAGTAGTATTAGTAATGCAAGTACTACTCGTACTACTACTACTACTGTGACTACTATAACAACTATGCTTAAGAGTAGGCTATGAAGGTGAAATTCGAAATTAAAGTAAAAAATAATAGGTATAAATTAGTTTGTTTATATTTAGTTTGTTTTCAAAATGGACTAAAAAGTAGAAAATAATTATTTTCTCGATAAAATGTAAACACAAGTGAAACGAGAGGCGCAAAATGGATCGGGTTTTACATAAATTTTGATCTTTTTAACTCGTCTTCGTCAACTCATCAACTTTTTTAATTTATGCGTTATGTAAAACGAGATAATTACCTCGTCAATCCCTTGCTCTCTACGCTAATTTTTTTCAGTACTTTTAAAAGAACTATTTATTCTAATTAAACGGCCTTTGTGATTCGGGAGTCATCAAACAGTTCGTGGTAACGAACTATAAGTAAGGAGCGACCCGTCTCAATAGTAGGCTAATCGAAACTCTAAAAACGGAATTTTGACACCAATAGATACATCACAAGAATCAAATTTTTATGCTGATTCCAAATATATAAGTTTCATCAAGTTTAGTCTTACCCATCAAAAGTTACGCGCCTGAGACAATTTGCCTTATTTTAAAAAAGGGGGAAACAACCCCTAAAAGTCATAGGACTTTAACGAAAATCGCACCATCAGATTCAGCGTATCAGAGAAACCTAATATAAAGGTTTTAAGCTCCTATCTGCAAAAATGTGGAATTTTGTATTTTTTGCCAGAAGAAAGATCACGGCAAGAGCGGATCCAGGATTTTTGTTCGGGGGGGGGGGGTTACCCGATTTTTCCCATGGAATTTGTGTAACATCCCGTGGTTTTGTCTTTACAGGTATTTTTTAGACTAATTTTCGACTCGGTCAAAAATTTCGGGGGGGGGGGGGGTCGAACCCCCTCCCCCCTGGATACGGCCTTGGATCACGGATGCGTGTTTGTTGGTTTTTTGTTGTTTTTTTGTTTGTTTTTTCCCAGGGGTGACTGTATCGATCCAGTAGTCCTAGAATATCAGGAGACGGCTTATTTGAGCGGAAATTAAAAGTTCTAGTGCTCTTTTTAAGTGACCAAAAAAATGGAGGGCAACTTGGCCCCCTCCCACGCTCATTTTTTTCCCGAAGTCACCCAATCCAAAATCTTGAGATAGCCATTTTGTTCTGCATAGTCAAAAATATAATTAATATGTCTTTGAGGATGACTTAATCCCCCACAGTTCCCGGGGGAAGGGCTGCAACTTATAAACTTTGCCCATTGTTTAATATAGGCTAGTATTGGTTATTGGGAGGTATACAGGCGTCTTCAGGAGGAATTTTTTAAGGAGCAACATTAAAACTTAAAACGAACAGAAATGATTACGTATATGAGAGGGTTCGCCCCCTAGTCAATACCTCGCTCTTTACGCTAAAGTTTTTTTAGTACTTTCAAAAGAGCTATCTATTCTAATTAACCAACCGGCCTTTGTGATTCAGGGGTTTGTGATTCGAACAAAATTCGAACTTTGGTGTAAAGAGCGAGGTATTGACTAGGGAGCGAATTCCCTAATATACGTAAAACAAATATACCAATATAGAAATTCGTTAGGTAAGTTAATTCGCAAGTTACGTCAGAACAAAATTTCGAGAAAGCCAATTAGCCAAAATTCTTCATGTACGGTGAGCCAAAATCAAAGCTGCATTAATTCAAAAACGTTCAGAAATTAACTAAAAAACAAGTTTTTCTTAACTGAAAGTAAGGAGCGAAATTAAAACTTAAAACGAACAGAAATTATTCCGTATATGAAAGGGGCTGTCCCCTCCTCAACGCCTCGATCTTTACGCTAAAGTTTTATATTGTTTTAAAAAATAAAGCTGTAAGACAGTGTCAAACTTTAGCGTAAAGAGCGAGGCGTTGAGGAGGGGACAGCCCCTTTCATATACGGAATAATTTCTGTTCGTTTTAAGTTTTAATGACGCTCCTTACTTTCAGTTAAAAAAAAAAACTTGTTTTTTTTTTAGTTAATTCTTAAAGAATTGAGATAAAATTCAAACTTTAGCGTAAAGAGCGAGGTATTAACGAGAGGACCAACCCCTGATAGGCGTGGTAATTTCTGTTCGTTTTAAGTTTTAATTTTGCTCCTTACTTCTTACTTTCAGTTGAAAAAACTTTTTATTTAATCCTATTTAAGGTTCGAACCTAAGTTACCACGTCCTTACATAAAAATGATACACAAGGGGGGGGTGAATTTTGATGATGTACTACTTCACTGGCATTGGAAGTGCATATACTGATAAAATTTGGAAGCAATTGAATATTCGGAAGTGGCGAAAAAATTGCTCATAAATTTAGCAAATTTATTTGAGATAAATATAAGTAGTTGAGTTGAGGAAAGCTAGTTAAGAAATAGAAAAAAAATAAAAATAAAAGCACCTCAGATCAAATACCTTATTCCCAAGTGACCACCATCAATTAGGGCAAAATATACAATGAGTTTTGGCACTTTAAATTCCTGGCTGGGAAGTAGTGTTGAGCCTACTATATGATGTTAAAATTGGTATCTATATCATAGGCAAGGGCGTATCCAGGTTTTTTGTTTGGGGGGGGGGGGGAATACAAAAGAAAATTCAAATGCATCAAACATTCGTTAAATCCATTTTTGTTACATTTCTACGAATCAGACACAACTTCGGGGGGAGGGGTAAAACCCTGAACCCCCATCCCAGGATACAGCCTTGATGATAGGTGAACCTTCTGAAATACGAGTACATGCACATTAATATAATCAACAAAAATTTGTAATTAGAAAATGTAGTTAGTAAATGTAAGCCATCATAAACTGAAAAATAAAAGCCCCTCCAATCAATTATGCCTAAGTGATCAAAGTCCATTAGGGCGCATCAGTAGTTTTCAAAGTACGATTACGATTACTTTTTTTTCATTCATGAAAAAAGTGATTCTTTGGCAGGGTTTGGGATACTAAGCGAAGGGGAAAGATTCGCTTTTAATTACTTTTTTAAACTCTCTTTTATTAATTTCTCTTTACTGAATTTCTATTTTGGTTCATGATGAGAGGTGTGGTACCAACCTGCAGGAGCCAATCACCACTTCCGGAAAGCGTGTAACCAACATGAATGATGTGCCGATGTTTTGTGAACGACGCCAAAAGATTCTTGACACACTGACGAACCGTGGACACCAGAGGCTGGATGAGCACCTCGATGACTAAGTTCTCCGTGGCATGTTGAACAAGCCTTTCGCCTGAAAATTAATTCAAAATAAATTGATGTTCTTGGCTTGGAGATGACTGGCATCCAACTTAGCTAACGGTAATATCTACAAGGATGTTAAAATCTGGGTAAGGAAGATACTTTCAGAGTTGGTTCAAAACTATGAGAATAAATTTGAACTCAAAATTTAAGGGCGGCAGAGGGTTCAGGAGAAAACAGGTTTGTCCTCGAGACTGAAGGCGGGTGGGTCTATTAAACAATATTTTTCAGGGGGAGTTAAAAGCCCCAGAAAATGTATTCTAGGCCTAAATTTAAAAACAATGCTGGAAGGCAAGGGCGTATACAGATTTTGTTTCGGGGGGGGGGGGGGGTAAAAAAAAACATAAAATATTTGTTTATACGTATTTTTGTTACTTTTTTACAAATTGGACAAAAGTAAAAGGAGGGGGTTCAAAAATGGTAAACCCCTGGACATGGCCTTACTGGAGGGTCAGTATTAGGGTGAGGGACTTTTTTGATCCCGATTCCCTTTTTGCATGTGGGCTACATAAAATAGGTTGTTTTTATTGTCGTTCTTGTTGAATACACCAATTATGGTAATTAGTCCTTCTGTATCAATTGGTGACATCTGTGACCCTATTAGACCCTATTAGATATCTCCTTGTCGATACCGATTCAAATCACAACTCGTTGCATGTTATTAAAATCAACTTAGCATCATCAAATTAAAATTGCTCCAAGCCTAGACTGTTCAACCACAGACGTCTAGGGGGGGGGGGAGAACGCATGATTTTCCCCCACTCTCTCTTGAAAAAGTAAGAATATTCTAAAGTTCAATAATTCAGGAGAAGTTCCTGGATCCTTCAGTAGAATTTCCCCAGAATATGAATTATTGTAATACATCTGTTTTGTTTTGGACGACTAAGTTACTTCAGTTAATTTTTTTATTACGAAAAGCCCCTTCAGTGCTTTTTAAAGGTACACTAAAAGACGTAATAAAAAACCGGATTTGAAATGAAACTTTATTTTACGACTCCAGATACAACTCCTAAACAATTTACTAGCTCTATGCAGATACATCTTTTATACGATTATGTCAAGTTTTGGATTTAAAAATCAATCAGATTACGACTCAAAAACCTGCAGAAATAAACAAAAAAAAAGTCTAATAAAAATGATGAAATGATAAAAATGATGAATCGCTAAATAAGATTAAGTACAGAAATGTAATAGTATAATGAAACAGTTTTTCAAAAATGCGCATGGCTTTCCTCCACCTTTCGAATCCTCTGCGTATGACGAAAGTGACACCGTGCTTCCTTAAAGTGTTTTACAAGAAATGCGGAAGAAATCAACCTAAGAAAGCCCAGAAACATGGTTTTGAGCGAAAAACCATTTTCTTGAGCCTTCATTTGCTGATTCTCTGTCCGCTTTATCCATAAATGCCAAACGAAAACAAACTTTGTCTAAGGAACACGGCGAAGGATATTGAAGAGTATGGACAGGGTTGCCACAAGTAGCACGAAAGTGCTATTTTAGCACCATTTCATTGTTTTTAGCGCTGTAGCGCGTGCTCAGGGTTGCCACATGTACCACAAAAGTGCAATTTTTTAGCACAATTACAGTCAACTTTTGACTGTAGCACCGAAAATCGCTATGCAGTACACAAATCTGGGCAATTGTTAGGAACGGATCGTGGTGGCAACCCTGAGTATGGAACCAACTGGGAAGGTGAAACCCTACTAGACTCTAATTATTCCGACGATTTGACTGTCCTAGATAAAAAAGTTAGTAAACTGAATGAATTTTTGAAGTTTTGAGAGTACAGGATTCAAGAAAGATTTGAAAATTAATGATAAGAAGACTAATTTGCTAAGACTATGAAAAATTGGAGTTGAAGAGGTGACTTTGGGTAACTATAACATCAGTCAAGTTGATAGCTTCACTTACATGGGTAGTGATATTATTAAAGATCGTGGATGCAGTGAAGGTGTAAAAAGTAGAATAGCCAAGGCCCATGGTGTTTCTTCACAACTAAACAAAGTTTGGAAGAACAGGAGGGTAAGTCTGCAAACCGCGACTAGAATACATTGGAAGCTATAGTGACGACACTGATCGAGTATCGTTCTAAAACGCAGGTGCTTCGGAAGACTGAGAAGGATTTGTTCGATGTTTTGCAAAGGAATTGTACACGGATTGTTTCGGGAATCCGATCGACTGGCTGTATATCAAACGACAGCCTGTACGAAAATGTGGTTCTATCCCACTTTCCAGGGCAATAATGAGAGAAAGATTGAGGTGGCTAGCAGTGGCATAATTTCGTCAAAAATCCTAGGGGGGGGGGGGGCAAAGTTGGAGCCGATTTTCTCAAATCAAGTGAGAATGACAGTGAAAACTGAAAAAAATTAGCAATATAATACCATATAGGCAAAGATAGTACTAAAAAGACATACTAAAAAAATTACCCGTTTCTGTGGATGCTTGAATTCTGCAGGCTAATCTTAGTTTTGATGAGATTAATAAGAAACTAAATTTCATCTGGAGGGTGCAAACTAGGGTCTGAGGGCAGTTGCCCCCTCTGTTCCATGGCAAATTACGTCACTAATGGCTAGGACACATTTAGCGGATGAAGGAGGATAGACTGCCAAAGATCGCTCTTTTTGGCCATCCGTCTAGGGCCAAGCGAAAAGTAGGTCGATCCAAAATGGGGTATGAAAAGGTCGTAAGAGAGGATTTAAATTAAATGGAAGCTTTTCGAGAGGAGGTAAAAAGAGAAGCTTTAAAATAGATTGTTGTGGAGGAGGAGTGTGTGCAGCTGTGTTAGCCTCAACTGGCTTGGTGGTGCAGTGAGTTGTCAGTAGTAGTAGTAATCAGGTGCTAAATCGATTTTTGGTGGCAACTGACCTTTGACAGTAATCCTAAAATGAAATCATATTCGGTTTATCCTTAAGTACTTAAGTTCCTTAAGTCCGTAGGCCCATCTTCCTCTTTCGCATTAACAAGATTAAATCAAAAACATTTTGGCAAGAGCTGGAACAATGGTTGCCCTTTGATTACTTTTGACTCAAGAAGACTTAAGAAAAGGAACTGGAACTTTCAATTTTCAATCAAATGAATTCCCTTCAAAGTTAATTAGACCATCCCTTCCACAAAACAATTGGTATGTTATCAATGGGCAGCTTGCATAAGTTATAGCCGTTGCCCCAGGGGCTGTGGGGGATTTGTCAACCCCTCAGTTACATTTACTTGACCTTTGGACTATTTTGAACAAAAAAACTTTCAAAATTTTAATCAGATACATTTAGGGAAAAGAGGGCGTGAGGAGAGGGGCTAGTTACCCTGTTATCAAATTCGACTCTTAAAAAGGGCACTAGAACTTTCAATTTTCAATCAAATGAGCCCCCTCCAAAGTTTATACGACCACCTTTTCCATAAAAAACCTATACTTTAACAATGGGTAACTAGCATACCATTACCATAGATCAGAACAATTCCATTAGTCAGCATGCCTCTTCTTCTGATTATTAGTTACTCGTGATATTTTGAATATTTTTTAGAATTCGTAAAACTAGCGCTGTACTTTTTTTTTTAAGAATTATAATGTATACTGTATATCATAATATACATGTATATTAGATTGTATATCATGGCTGGTGATAAATTACTGCGATCCTTGTAGATTGGTCTTTTATTTTCTGCTGACTATACTTATGGAATTTTCGTTCCTAAGAGGACATCCTGTTTTTTGCACCGTTGATGAGTACTGTGTTTCGAGATTGGTTTTGCGTTTTCAGTAAAACGCCAGTTTTTATAATTCTACAAATATTGGAAAACATCACGAGCCAGTTTAATTCAACTAGTTGCTCCTTATTGAAGTTTGAAGTTTAATAATTGAAGTTTGTTTTCAGTTTCAACTTTGCTCCTTAATTCCGTAAGAAAAACGTATCTCTTTAAATTAATTTAGCAGAAGAAATTGGGTACCACTTAAGCACAAGTAATTAAGCACTTTCAATAGAAAAAGCTTCCAATATGTCTCATGAGGAGAGGAAAGACTTAAATAAGATCAGAAAAACTGCGCATTTACCGGAAGATTAACTTGTTTCTTTGGAAGACAATATGTTGAAAGGAGTAATATTGCGAAGAATGACAAAACGAGATTCTAAGAGGCAGACGAACGAAAACCATATCGAAAGAAACAATATTATGACGGCTAAACTAAATAAACAAACAAAAACATACATTTTGCTACGTTCAAGAAACAACTGATGATCAAAAAACAATTGATGAGAACACGAAAGCAACGAAATTTTCGAAGTAACTCTATTAGCTTCTGTGACCAATGTGGATCAGTTGCGACAATTGTGGATATTAATATTGGTTGTTTTATTCCTTGATTTTGGTTTTTAGGTACTTTTATGATATACCCCCTACCACTCAAGTTGTTAATTCATTGACGCATTGTAAAACCGGTTTGTTTCGTTAGTTCTTTCAGCTTAGCGTGAGACAATACAAAGAGAAGTGACAAAATAGATGGGAAATAATAATATGCAGAATAATTGTGAATAACACATTAGGCATGCAGACCCGATATACTTTACCCCCACCTCCCTCACCCCTGATGTGCCAATATGTAGACCCAAATTGTTTCTAAAGTATTATATTTTTATCATACTTAGGTATATCTCTTTAGGACTGAGCGTCAGAGAAACAGGTTCTACTTAGATGACGAATTTTAGGTCGGGATATATCATACAAGTACCGGATTTTATTTCTTTTTAGGTTAATATAGTTTATATCTTTGTTTCATTAGCATTGAAGACGCCTCGTTTCATACAGACGAAATATCCGCGTTGTTTTGATTTTTATCTTTTCTTTCATTGGCCGTAGTCCCGTTTGTTTTCTTCTTCATTGAGATTTCTCTCTATTTGTTTGTTCTTTGAATCGAACTGTCGATCGAATCGAACTTGAGTCGAACTGTTGTTAAAAGGCTGCGTAACGATACTTTCTAATGACTTAGAAAGAATAAGAAAATAGGGAAGCCCCAGAGATTTTGATATTGAAAATGGAGGTTGTTCATCCAAATGGGGAGTAAGTAAGTCCTTTTAATGATGATAATCAAATAACGTTGCCTAATGTTGCTCTGATAATTTACCTAAGGCTTTAATTTTTGCAATACTTACTTAAATTAGCAAAGTACATTTTGCGAAATGAGACTCCGTCCGTGAGAAAAACAAAGAGATAAGTTGGATTACTATCAGACTAAACAAAGAACTTGTTATTGCGAAATTTATTCTTGTTCTCAGTAGAAGCAGTCTAAGTAAGACTATTTTCCAATAGCGTCCGTTGCCAAGACATGACTGTTGACATTTTCCAAATACGTACTAAGGTCTTTTTGACGCAAAAGTAAAATATAAATGAGAATAATAGATAAGCAACGTCTAGAATACGGCGTAGTCGACAAGAATATAGAATCGAAACTTCACTGCTTAGGGTAGTGCACAGTTTATAGAATTAGCAGTATGATCATTCTCTATCTCTCCCATTATAAAAACCCGGACAGGGGTGCGAGTGCTCCGGAGAACGTTTTTGCAGATAGAAACATAGGCGTTATCAGATCTTTTCGCGGGTAGACAAGTCAGATATCTCCTGGACACGAAACAAGTGGAAACCCGCTATTACGAATAATGCACTTGGTAACCATTTCTCAGTGATTGACGATAACAGACTAATCCGCTAAGGCAGAAACAAGTGGGAGGAGCTTTTTGTTCGCACCGAGACCGAAGACCAGAAATTATCTGCGATAAGCTTACTGTCTATAAACTGTGGGGTAGTGATACAGCCAGAGTCGGAAGGATGGTGGGTCCAGAATCCATGCTCTTATAGATTTTTAAGACCTAATTTTTAGTATTTTCTTTTTTTGTCCGGCTTTCTTCCCAATTTGTTATAAAGATTTAAATATGTCTTTCTCAATTTGCTGCACAAAACATCCAACAATTTAATTTAAGCCCAAATATCAATGGGACACTAAAATACAAGCTAAATTCGTATTTGACCATTTGTATATTTTTTGTATCTCTCAATATTTTAGTCTCCCTTTAAATATCAACCGTGTGCGTAAAACAAAAAGCCCTCGGACTTACAATCCTTTTTTTAACAGACCTTTAAATTCTAGGGAGAATATTTGATCTTTGAGAACAGCATAGGATCAAAAGTAAGTTTTCAAATCAAGAGCCCAAAACACATAATTCAATGTTAAATCGGGTAATCGTTCCATTACTTTCTTGTTATCAAGTAAAAAATACTATCAGAGCCGTTCTTAGGGGGGGGGACCGGGGAAATTGTCCCGGGCACCGTTGCTTTCGGGGGGGGAGTGCACCGCGGCCGGGGACTGCCCAGTTTGATCCAGTTTTTTACTTTGATTCGGCTGTTTTGCTTGTATTTGAGTGGGGAGGGGCATTGTAATTATGCTAGTTTTGCCCCGAGCACCGCCAACCCTAGACACGGCTCTGAATAAAATACAGACAAAAAATTATGCGTGCAAAAAAATACGGTCGAAACATATTTCCAAGAGAAAGAGATAGAGAGTGAGAGAAAAAGAAGGAAGAGAGAGAGAGAGAGAGAGAGAGAGAGAGAGAGAGAGAGAGAGAGAGAGAGAGAGAGAGAGAGAGAGAGAGAGAGAGAGAGAGAGAGAGAGAGAGAGAGAGAGAGAGAGAGAGACAGAGAGAGAGAGAGAGAGACAGACAGACAGAGACAGAGACAGAGAGAGATAGAAAGTGAGAGATTGTGAGTGTGTGTGTTCCAGAAGTGTTCGTTCGAGCCATGATCTTCCAGACTGACAGTCATGAAGACATGCAACGATTAATTCCAATAATGAACCAAAGAAAAGGGTACAACTTAATGGTGGCGTATCTACAAATACAAAGCTCCAAAAGAAAGTTTTATTATGAAGGGAAATTCATACGTCGTCGCTTTCCCAATAGAAAAAGGAGTACTTGCTTAGTATCCGGACAATACGCGAAAAGTGAAGTTTGGTTAATGCTAATGAATAAAACAAAGTGTAATAAAAATATAATAGTTCAGAAACAAATTTGGGCTATATATTTGCATATTAGGGGAGGGGAGGGGGTAAAGCCTAGCATATATTAAATACGTAACCTAACCTAGGTGCCTTATTTGTCCCTTCAACCCCAAAGAACTAAAGTTTAAATGTTTTTCACAGAGTGAGCAATACACCTCACTAGGCAGCGGAAACCTATTTTTCATATAGCATCTTTGAGATTCTATATGCAGTTCTTCTCGCGTGTTGCCCGGATTCTAAACAAGTACCAAAAAAGGCCTATATAAAATGACGACTGCCTATAATGGTAAGACGTTCAAATAATTTCATTTTTCTTCGGATTGCATAAACATTATTCTATTTCTTGGGTTACCAAACTTCAAGGCTGTACCCAGGATTTTTTTCGGAGGTTTTACTCAAAGAAAAATTTTCGGGGGGGGGGGCTACACAAAAAACATTAAAAAAACCTACAAAATTTTTTTATATCCGTTTTTGTGATGTTTTTACGAGTCAGACAAACATTTCAGGGGGGTGGGGAGTCAAACCGAGTACCCTCCCCCTGGATACGGCCCTGCCAAACTTAGGTTAAAAATACAAAAGGCCAGGGGTTCACAAATTTTCATATTTTGCACTAAACAATTTTGCACCAAAATATGAAACAAATTAAATGCATCACCAGAAATTGAGCACCAACAATATTCCTTTTTCTCTTGACCCATGCCCCAAATTTACAATTGTAGTATTGTAGAAAAAAAAATATAAAACCATAAGCCATTGTTTTCCTTGAAGAGGTATCAACACAAATTTATCCAGGAAATACTATTCCGATAAAAATGGACTACATATAATCACCTATAGAAAGGAAAATACTTCTGTAAGCTCCTTCTATATACATCTGTCATTTAACATAATAAATGCTCCATACACGAATGGGGGGAGGTTAACCATAAAATTTGTTTGCCCCTCCCCTTAAATATTGAAAAATATCTTTTTCCGGTTTCTTTCATTGAAACATGTTTTTTTGTGCATTCATTGAAAAACTAGAAAAAATTTCCCCCCTCCCCATGGATTTTAATAACTAAATTTCATTCCTCCCCGTACTAAGTTCCCTGAATTGGCAGCAGTATCAAAGAATTAAAATATGCTAATGGGGTGGACAATGGGGGAAAACTTGTCTAAAGTTGATTAGTTCTAAAAAAGAGGCAAAAAAAGACAGTCCAACCTCAAAACCTGATCATAAGTACGCCATATATCAAATTATTAATTCTACAAGAAATTCCCCAAAATATAAGTCATATTTGAATGTGTCGTCTCTTTAATGTTTTCTTAAACTGAACCAAATTACAAAAACTTAGTTGTTTCATCATTAAGCTATTCCCAGCTTTGCCCCCCCCCCCTCTGATGAAATCAAAATGTTGAACTGGTCATAAAGGCCCGAGAAGTTAGAATGATTTTTTTTTAGGCGGGTAGTATACATGTGGAAATTCTTGACTTGATTAAAGAGTATAGGTAACTTACAAGAAAGGAAAAATGGCGCCAGTGTCGTAAAATTTCCAGCACCATCTAGCGCCTGACGTTTCTTGGTATTTTTTCAACCCTCGTAGTTGCGTTTATTTTCAGAAACCAAGATCAGATATTTATTACTACATTAACGGTACTGTTCTATTAGCTGGAAAACACGTGAGAAGTGAAATTTGGTTAGTGCTAATTAAATAAAACAAAATAGGATAAAAAATATAATAGTTTAAAAACAAATTTCGGCTATATATTTCCAAATTAAGGGGGTGGGGGTAAAGCATAGCATATATTAAATACCTAACCTAACCTAACCTAGGTACCTCCCCCCCCTAAAACCCAAAAAAAACAAAGTTTAAATATAGTTCCCAGAGTGAGAACCCCCTTGTTTATACAGCGTCAGATACGAAATCACCGGATAATGCCTATTTGGTCTTTGCTTTTCTCGAGTGGCTGGCTCGCGTGTTTTCCAGCTAATAGAACAGTACCACAATAACTTTACCGATTGCACTAATTTGTCTTATTATTAGACTAGAAAATACCCAGAAACCCAAAACGCTAGATGGCATCAGCGTCAGTGTCAGTTTTCACTCTTATAAGTTACCCATACACACTGGTCTTCACCTCATTGTCAGAAGATTGATATAAATATAAGGAACTGTTCTATTAGCTACAAGACACGCGATATGCCAAGTTTGGTTAATGCTAATAAAACAAAACAAAATAGGATGAAAATATAATAGTTTAGAAACAAATATCGGCTATATATTTGCAAATTAGGGGGGGGGTAAAGCATAGGATATATTAAATACGTAACCTAACCTAGGTACCTTTTTCTCCCCTAAACCCCAAAAAACTAATGCCCATGCCACATCATAATCACATCTATCGATAAAGAAAGCCAAATATTATGAATGACAGCACTTTTCTTGGGTACTGTTCTATTAACCGGACTCTTTTATATAGTGCTAGTTTGGCTAATGCTAATGAAAAAACACAAAAATAGGATGATTATATAATAGTTTAGAAACAAATTTCGGCTATATATTTGCACATTAGGGGGATGGGGGGACAAAGCATAGCACATATTAAATACGTAACCTAACATAGCCTAGGTACCTTGTTCCCAAAAAACAAAAACAAAAAACAACACTTTAAATATCGTATACGCAATTAAAACCACGCTATACGTTGTATTTCTCTACAGCGGTGTCTCGTATCATCCCGTTGAAAAACGGGTTTTTCAACGTGTCTCGAGTTTGCGATATGAAAGAGTCCGGTTAATAGAACAGTACCTTTTCTTGATTTTAGCGTCACACTTGTATTTAAAAAGCAAAAAATTAAAATTGCAAGAAATTACTTTAAAGAGTTTGCACCAACAGTAATTTGTGTATAACTCTTCTCTACTAATAGCAAGTCTCCTTAACTTTTGTCAGGTTCCTCTCCCAGATAGAAAAACCGCTGTTCTAAGTTTTCATCTATTCTAGTTTTAAAAATTATGCCTTAAACCTTGACTCTGATTGGTCAGTCAAGAAATTTGTGTTTGAAAGTTGAACTATGTTCAACTCGAGAAATTACGAACGGCGAACTTAATTGGCGCTGTAGTCGTAGTTAATTTTGATTTTATCGGCAAATGCAACAACTGTGGCACGGACATAAAGTTTAAATATTGTAAACCACAGTTCATATAATTATCCAGTAAGCTTATCGCAGATCATTTCTGGTCTTCGTTCTCGGTGCGAACAAAAAGCTCCTCCCACTTCTTCGTGCAGTTATTAATAGCGGGTTTCCACTTGTTTCCGATTGTTTCGCGTAAAGTGCATTATTCGTAATAGCGGGTTTCCACTTGTTTCCGATTGTTTCGCGTCTGACTTGTCTACCTGTGAAAAGATCTGACGCCGCTTATGTTTCTACGTTCTCTGGAGCACTCGCACCCAGGTCCGGGTTTTTATAATGGGTGAGATAGGGAATGATCATACTGGATAATTATATGAACTGTGATTGTAAACATAGTGAGAAACCAGTGCCAATTCGCCGTTGAAAGAACCTGTTTGACTAGTTTCTTTTATCATCATCTCCAGTGTCTTAGAGCTAATAGAACAGTACTGAATATAATGATTGCTGGATATACTTCTTTTTTTTAGTTAGCGATTCAATTACCAATTTAAGCAAATAATTTAAAAAAGCCAATTATCCTCATCAAAATATTGCTTGCAGTAAATATTGATTTATGCAGCTGTACATAATCATGCCAAACACTAATTATGTCACACGACAATTTTTCCCTCCCGTTTATTTTACTTTTTCGACAACTCGTCTAGTCACGAAAAGGGGGAGATATTCTAAAATTGATTTTGCCATCTGTTTTCGCATTTCTTGTCTCTCCCAGGAGAAAAAAGGGAAGCAGCTCAAATTCCATCCTTTTTCCGTTTCGTCTGAATGGATAATAAATCTGTCTTCACTTGAGTCATACATGGATGTGATTTAAGTTTCAATTTGACAATTGTGGTTTAAAAGGGGATTTGGGGCGCTGAAGTAACTGTGTGCATAGAATGTTTTTTCTTCTTTTTTTTAAGTCATCAAACAGCCAAACTGCTTTTGTACCCAATAAACTATATAACTTAAAAATAATTTAGAAATGTATGCAATTTTTATCTTTGCTACTTCAAATTACAAGTGTCAGGTTGCAACTTCCAAAGCAATCCCCTTGGGAAGATTATTCTATGGTTAGGTATATTTATTGACGAGGGCCCTGGAATCATACCCCCCATTCTCCGATATATGAAAGAAAATACTAATGGTGGCGTTGATTCAACAAAATGTAGGAGCTGGGAAAATGTATTTTTCAAAATTTAGAGGGGGGACAGTTATTTTCCGATTTTTTTTCCATTGTAATATATAAAAACACGCTTTTTTAATGATAATACTAAATATATATATATATGTTTCAAAATCTATGGGGAGCAAATTTCATCCCCCCCCCGCCAACCGCTGCCCCTGAATCCTTGAATACATGCCAAAATGTAAAAAAAAATTCTACAAATTGTATTAAAGTGATGGTAGCCTATATCGGTATATACCACTGTCAATACTAATTAGTATTATGTATTGGGCCTATAGACCTAATATTATTAGGTCTTAATCAGGTAAAGTACCCGTTGAATAAAAATATTCAGCCAAAAACATGCCTACTTGTCTTTATTTATACCTGCAAGCATGGGCGAATCCAAACGGGGGTTACCCGGTTTGAATCCTGCCCGAAATCTTTGTCCAAATCGTACAAAAATAGCAAAAACATTAGTAATACATTTAAAATACATGTCTATTGGAAGGTTTTTTACGAGCCCCTCCCTCTCCCACAAACAAAAAACCCTGGATACGACCCTGCCAGCAAGTGTTTACCATTCGAAAAAACAACAACTTCGGAACACAGAAAATATGCCGATTTTTTAATTTCTTTGAATCATAGTCAACACAATTTCAGTGCTGGTAGAGTAAATAGTCACTTGTCTTCCATAAGATAATTTTTCTACGCAAATTATCTATTGCAGTGTTTTACTTTGCAACAGAGCAAACAATAACCCTTTATAACCCTGGGCACTACGACAGCCCCACATTGCATAGGATCAAAATTCCGAAATTCAAGAAAAATTATTTTCAAGAGTGATGTGATCCTTGAAGCCCCCTTGTCCATGGGCCCCAAATTAAAAAGTAATAATTGCCACCCCCATAGATATTGAGCATTCCCCCCCCCCTAAAAAGAAGAATTTTGTGAATTAACATCACTGGAAATATTATGTATTGTTGAAGTTAGAATCATTAACAGATTCCAATTCACACAATTTCAAGGTCAGGCAGGTCCAGTAATCTGAATCCAGCCCCTTCAATGCATAAATATAGTAATTAGGCACTTCTTTCAATTCCTCGTTATTTAGGGACCAGGGAAGGCGTTATTCAGGGCTTAAAACGAGTGAAGGCGTTATTGAGGGTTCATAAATTTGTCTTAATTTATCGAGTGACTTCATAAGCATGCATGTTGCATCTATTTTACTCTAGATTGTTAAGGGATTACATTTGAAAATGATCTAAAAATGATCAGATGACTATTCCACATCCCAAACAAAAACAGGGTAAATAAATAGTTAACACGTGGTGGTTAAGGAATGAAATTATATCCGATTCAGCGAATGGACGGATTCTTAAGTCTGTATATTTTTTTGTGTATAATTGGAGTACTAAAAGAAATGCTTAGGGGAGAGACCTCATTTCCTCCCCCCCCCCACCGTAAAAAAAGAAGAAAAAATGAATGACATAGAAATTTTTAACCCCTTTGCAGCTTTTGATTGTTTTCGCAAAAAAAAACCTTTTAACTTCTAAAAAAGCAGAGGAGGGGGGGCTAAGGAGCCAGTAATAAGTTACTACTAAACAAGTTGAAGTCATTAGAAAGGTTAGGGTGTCCATCGCCCCACAGATTTTTAAAGACACCTTATTTTTTGGCATTTTCTTTGAAAAAAAATCGAAATATAAAGAAGGAAACGATCAAAAATGGAGTTTTTAAAGGCTAAACGACAATACTGAAGAAACCCACAAAGCGAATATTTCGAGAGTAGTTGTTCGTTAGTATCCGTCGACGGCAATTCAGAAATTTTTGGATTGTGTGCAAATCGCGGATATTGGCGAATGACTCACTTTATGGTTGTTAGGTATTTGGTTTTAATTCTTATAATTTTTGGCTTTTATTGAATTTTATTTATCATTTAAGTTTTTTTTGCTGACTTTCCATGTTTTTTCTCTTTAGCATTTTCCTTTATTATATTATTTTGTTCGCGCTGAAGAAGAGAGGCGGTTGTTCTTTCGAAATATTCGCTTTTTGTGTTTCTTCAGTATTTTCATTTGGCCTTTAAAACCCCCATTTTTAATCATGTCCTTCTTTATGTTATGCCAGGCCAAGATTTAAGAAATTATCTTAAAAAATCAAAAGAAAAACCAAATTCCCCCCCCCCCTAATTTTTTAAAAATACCTATTATTTTGTATCTTCATTAAAAAAAGACAAGAATCTTTGCCCCCCCCCCTAAATTTTTGTGAATTGACTACCCGAATCCGTAGCAAATGCAACATTATTAAATCAACTTCACCTCTCATTTTCTGTGCATTAAATTCATTTCAGTTCTTTTTTCAGAAATAAGTATTTAAAAATATTATATTTTAGATTTAAAGAAAAAATTTAAAAATACGTAGATTGTTTATGCCTTGACCATGAACAAATTAATATTTAATACTTCCTCACTGTTTAATTTTGGAAATCCATCAGATTTGATTAATTCTTCCGCTTTAGTAGCTAAGGAAATGTGGCCACAATGAATAACGCGCCCACGAAAAATTTGAAGGTTAAATTAACAATTTTCGTTTTGTAACAAATAATATGCAAAATTAAACATTCGCGGTAGAATGCGGTTGCAAGTTAAGTGCCATAGTGGAATAATTTCTTCGCCAAAAATAATTGAGTACCTTTAAGAATAAGCGTGCGAATAAAATATTAAATTAAATTAAATAAAATTAAATAAGATTTATCTTATTCAGGGGGTGCCGATTCATGAGAATGTAGAAGAGACAAAATGCGCTTGTCAAAATACTGAGGGGGCAAGTTCGTAGTTTTTTTTTTACAGCCAAAATACCACAAAAGGTATCTTTAAAAACCTAGGCTAGAGGTAAAAACCTAGGGGAAAATTCCCCCACCCTCAGATTAACACCCTAATTACATTTAACGAATATGAGATATTTGAGGTGTTTGTCTAAAAAATCTTAATTCTAACTGAATTTATGCATCAACTAATTTTTATCTAATCAAATAGGCCATTCTTTTTATCCTTTGTAAAATTTCGAATAAGGAATTTTCGCGAAGTCTAGAAATGTGTATTACGCGTCTAACATTTCATGACTGGATTTGACGGTCTGATTACGAATCAAGCTAGAGGTATTTCCAGCTTAAAGAACACCCCCTCCCCAAAGGAGTGGCTTCTCATAAATTAGGGATATTGCTACGCTATGTATCTGTATACTTTAGGGAATGGATCTAAGACCTAAATTAGGACATGGGAGATGAATTTCAAGCACTTATCCCGACTACTTCCCTATTTTTAGGGCTTAGAAGTTTCTATGAAAATAGCTCCTAACTTTAAAAGGACGCAAAAATGAAATTTAGTATCCGACTCAAGTTCTGGGAACTATCTTGCCTCTGATCAGTGACGTCAATTGGAGGACGGTGATGCAGCATGAGTATTTTTTCCCTCAGATTTTTTTTACCCCCCCCCCCCCCGCCCGATTTTTAAAGTACGTTTTTGTGTTTTCATAGAAAGGGCCTTTTATAGTATTTTTGCTGAACAAATTGGATAGAAACCAAATTGCCCTCTAGATTTTGAAACAAAAATTTTGGCATATCGTTTAATTTTCGTGAATTGACAACACTGCCCAAAGCTTGGGAGAAGTAAACCCCAGCCCAAATCAAAGAAGCCAGAACTCATCATTATTTTTTTACAGAATTTTATGAATGAAAATATAGATAGAAAACGGGTATAATATTTAGATAAAGCAGTGGAACAAAACAGAAAAAAAAACACAAAATTAAATAATAAAATTCCAAATATTTCGGCTCGACATCCAAGAGCCTTTATCAACAAGAAAAAAAATGGATGGAAAAAAAATAGTTAAGATAAATTCAACACAGCATATAAAGAAAAAGAAAACAAATAAATCAAACTTACGTCTTGATAAATTCCAAATGTCACTGCAATCACTGCAAATGAGCAACACAGAATGACATAGGCTACAGATCGTTTGTGGTATAACTTCAATTTGGAACTGACATCTACCAAAAATATGTTTTGGTACATATGCCCTAGGTTATGACCCACGATTGAAAATCAAACAGTTCGTGGTAACGAACTGTAAGAAAGGAGCGATCCGGCTCAGTAGTAACCGAAACTCTATAAAACGGAATTTTGATACCAATAGATACATCAGAAGAATCAAATTTTTATGCTGGTTTCAAATATATAAGTTTCATCAAGATTAGTCTTACTTATCAAATGTTGCGCGCCAGAGAAAATGTTTTTTATTTTCGAAAAAAGAGGAAAACAACCCCTAAAAGTCATATCAATTTAGTAAAAATCCAACCGCCAGATTTAGAGTATCAGAGAACCCTAATACAGAGGTTTCAAGCTCCTATCTGCAAAAATGTGGAATTTTACATTTTTTGCCAGAAGAAAGATCACGGATGCATGTTTATTTATTAATTTTTTTTTGTTTCCAGGGGTAATCGTATCGATCCAGTAGTCCTAGAATATCGCGAGAGGGCTCATTCGAAGGGATATTAAAAGTTCTAGTGCCCTTTTTAAGTGACCAAAAAAGTTGGAGGGCAACTTGGCCCCCCTCCCACGCTCATTTTTTTCCCAACGTCACCCAATCAAAATTTTGAGATAGTCATTTTGTTCAGCATAGTCAAAAACCTATTTAATATGTCTTTGAGGATGACTTAATCCCCCACTGTTCCCGGGGGAAGGGCTGCAAGTTATAAAGTTTGCCCATTGTTTACATATAGTATTGGTTATTGGGAAGCATACAGGTGTTTTCAGGGGGAATTTTTTTCTAGTGGGGGGTCGGGTTCAGAGTAGGGGTTATGGGGGAGGATCTTTCCATGGAGGATATATCCTTGGGGGAAGGGACATTTCTATGAAGGGGGCGCCAGATTTCCCAGCATTATTTAAAAAATGATCAGAAATTAAATAAAAAAACAAGTTTTTTTCAATTGAAAATAACGAGCAACATTAAAACTTAAAAACAAACAGAAATTATTACGTATATGAAAGGGTTCACCCCCTAGTCAATAACTCGCTCTTTATGTTAAATTTTTTAGTACTTTCAAAAGAGCTATCTATTCTAATTAACCGGCCTTTGTGATTCAGGGGCTTGTGATTCGAACAAAATTCGAACTTTAGCGTAAAGAGCGAGGTATTGACTAGGTAGCGAACTCCCTAATATACGTAATAAAAACATACAAATATAGAATTTCGTTACGTAATTTAATTCGTAGATTACGTCAGAACAAAATTTTGAGAAAGCCATTTAGCAAAAAAAAGGAAAATTAATATGCGAATTTAGTTTGAATTATTCATGTACAGTGAGCCAAAATCAAAGCTGCATTAATTCAAAAAAGTTCAGAAATTAAGTAAAAAAACAAGTTTTTTTAACTAAAACTAAGGAGCGACATTAAAACTGAAAATGAACAGAAAATATTCCGTCTATGAAAGGGGCTCTTCCCTCCTCAACGCCTCGCTCTTTACGCTAAAGTTTGACTCTGTCTCACAACTTTATCTTTTAAAACAATGAAAAACTTTAGCGTAAAGAGCGAGGCGTTGAGGAGGGGACAGCCCCTTTTCATACACGGAATAATTTCTGTTCGTTTTAAGTTTTAATCTCGCTCCTTACTTTCAGTTAAAAAAACTTGTTTTTTTAGTTGATAAAAGTTTATGATCAAGTGAACTATGTGTCCCCTCGGTCGGGAAAACCGAGGTCAGGAAAACCGGTCGGTCGAAAACTATCGGTCGGGAAAACCGAGGCAACAGGTCAAGAAAACTTATGTATTGAAACTGAATGGATTTTTGTATCTGCTAACTGGATTGCATCTGTAGTTCAATAGATCTCAAATTTATATGTTCAATCATGGGTCATAATCTATCACCCATATATGCCCGTTTGTCCAACCTATGGCTGTCGTCGTTTCATACAGGCCTTTTTCTATTAGAAAAGCGACAGCTTGTGGATTTCCCTTCATAATAAAACTTTCTTCTTGACCTTTGTGTTTTCAGATACGATACCATTGAGTTGTACCCCATTCCTTTGGTGCATTATTGGATATGAAAATCTTTTTAAATAAATATAGTATTTCATTTTCTGTTGTATCTCAATCTAAATCGAAATTATAGCCTACCAGAAACAATCTTTTGTACCCGAGACAATCTGTAGCCTATGTCTTTCTGTGTTGCTTATTTGCAGTGATATTTGGAATTTATTAAGATGTGAGTTTTATTTATTCGTTTTTCTTTTTCTTTACATGTTGTGTTACCTTTAACTAACTTTTTTTGTCATTCGCTTTTTCTCCGTTGATAAAGGCTCCCGGACGTGGAGTTGAAATATTCAGAATTTGATTATTTAACGTTTGTTGTTGCTGTTTTTGCTCTGTTCCCCTGCTTTATGTGAATATTAAATAAAAAAAAACAAGTTTTTTGAACTGAAAGTAAGGAGCGACATCAAAAAATAAAACGAACAGAAATTAGTCCTTATATGAGAGGAGCTGTCCCCTCCTCAACGCCTCGCTCTTTACACTTAAGTTGTTAATTGTTAAAAAAAATAGAGTGTTGAGAAAGTACAACTTTAGTGTAAATATCGAGGTAGTGAGGAGGGGGCCACCCCGTTTAGATAAATACCAATTTATGGTTGTTTTATGTTTTAATGTCGCTCCTTACTTTCAGTTAAAAAAACTTGTTTTTTTTATTTAATTTTTGAACGTTTTTGAAAAAATGCAGGTTTTGATCTTGGCTCACCGTACATGAATAATTAAAACAAAATTTGCATATTAATTTACTTTTATTTGGTTAAATGGATTTCTCGAAACTTTTTTAATTTTATTTACGAACGTTTTTATTAGTAATAAATATACGTAACTTACGAATTAACTTACGTAACGAACTTCTATATTCATATATTTTTAATACGTATATTAGGGGGTTCACCCCCTAGTTAATACTTTGCTCTTTAAGCGAAAGTTCGAATTTTGTTCCAATTCTTTAAAAATGACCTCTTAATCACAAAGGCCGTTCATTAGAATACATAGCTCTTATGAAAGTACTAAATAATCTTTGGCTTAAAGAGCGAGGTATTGACTAGGGGGTGAACCCAATCATATATGTTATATTTTCTGTTCGTTTTAAGTTTTGATGTTGCTGCTGTTGCAGTTGAAAAAATTCTTTTTTTATATTTAATTTCTGATCTTTTTTTAATAATGCTGGGAAGTCCGGCGTCCCCTTCATAGTAATTTCCCTTCCCCCGTGAAAACTTCCTTCATGGAAAGATCCTCCCACATAACCCCCGACACACCCAACCCCCCACTACCAGGAAAAATCTCCCCTGAAAACGTCTGTATACTTCCCAATAACCAATACTATATGTTAGCATTGGGTAAAGTTCATAACTTTCAGCCCTCCCTCCGGGAACTTTGGGGGATTAAGTCATCCTAAAAGACATACTTATAATATTTTCGAACATGTTGAACAAAATGGCTATCTCAAAATTTTGATCGGGGGACTTTGGAAAAAAAGAGCGTGGGAGGGGGCCTAGTTGCCCTCCATTTTTTGGGTCACTTAAAATGGGAACTAGAACTTTTAATTTTCGTTCCAATGAGCCCTCCCATGATATTCTAGATTCACTGGGTCGATACGATCCCTCCTGGGAAAAAAACAACAAAAACAACAACCAAACACGCATCCGTGATCTTTTTTCTGGCAAAAAATACAAAATTCCACATTTTTGTAGATAGGAGCTTGAAACCTCCAAAGTGGGGTTTTCTGTTGCGCGAAATAGGATGGAGTGATTTTCATTAACGTTTTAGATCCGTTAGGGGGTCTTTCCCTGTTTTTTCGAAAATCAGCCAAATTTTCTCAGGCGCGTAACTTTTGATGGGTATGACAAAGCTTGATGAAACTTATATATTTGAAATCAGCATTAAAATTTGATTCTTTTGGTGTATCTATTTGTATCAAAATACCGTTTTCTAGAATTTCGGTTACCATTGAGCCGGGTCGCTCCTTACTTACAGTTCGTTACCACGAACTGTTTGATTTTACCCATTTTTTCATCTATATTTTCATTTATTAAATTCTGTAAATGGAAAGTCAGTATGGTCTAAGAAATTATTTACTTATTTTTCCTCCTCCTTTTCAAAGTAAAAATAGATTAATAATAATTTTCCAGCACGACACAGTGGCGGATCCAGGATTTTTTTAGGGGGGGGGGCAAAATAGGTTGATCAGATAAACTTGCGTTTAATTAATTTAATTAACGCAGACTTGCGTTAATTAAATCTCGCCCCGCCTCTGGATCCGCCACTGGCACTACAAGCAGGGGTGCCAAATGGGAGGGGGAGATTATCCGAGGACAGGGGGACAATTAGCTGCACAATTATACCCCTAAATACCCGCCCTTGTATTTTGAAAATGCCTTTTTGATATTTGTATTAAAAAAAACAAAAAATCTCCCCTCTACCACCCTTCATTTTCGCGAACTGTCGCTCCTGACAACTGAAAAAATGGTAGAACTAGGAACTCGACGTATTCAGGCGATAAATATATTTCCGAAACTTCCATTCGCCTATCGCAGCAATTTTCTGTGTTTAAAGGAAGTCGTAATCACACAGTTTTACCACACAGGGTCGTATCCAGGATTTTTTTTTCGGGGTGGGAGAGTTACAAAAAAAAACTTCAAAAACACATCAAAAATTTGTTTGTATTCATTTTTTTTACGCCTTTACAAGTCAAACAAACATTTCGGGGGGGGGATCTAACCCCCAAGCCCCCTCCCTGGATATGACCTTGTTATCATACCTTCTAGTGTTTTTCAGTAAGATAATGTTAGAAAGCTATATTTTTGAAAATTCATTATTGGAGGGATCTCTTCAAACTACAAGTCAAAACTAAGAATGAATATACTATAGGCCTTCCCAAGTGTTAAACGTGGAAATATTTAATTATAGACTTACCAAATGAAAGTTTTTAAAATTCATAGCAGAAGAGCTATTAGTTACAGCAACGTCTTGCTTCATTTTCTTGGCAAGTGAAATTTATTTTAATATTTTTATTAATCAAGTATTATCACGCATACAAAATGAAATTATGTACCTTTTCAAAGTCTGTCTCAGGCGCCAGACAAAACTTAGTCTTATAGTATCCTGCTTCAAATAAAACTATAGAATTACCAGATTATAAGAAAAGCTGAATACCATGATTTTTAAAAACTTACGAGATGTAAAACCTTTCTTAACGAAAGAAAAACTTTATTCTATCATCACTCAAGGTAAATTTTCAGCAAATTGACTATAATAACCAGCCATTTGTTAAATTCATATTTAATACAATGTAGCCTACTTAAGTGCACTAGAGAGAATAATGTCGTAATTGTCGTACTTCTGAGATAATCCCAAAAGTCATTTGCTACACTGTTCTCTAAGCGAGAATCAGAGGGGAAATTTAGATCGGGAGAATCAAGTTTTATTAAACAATGTTGCCCTGCTGAAACACCCTTTGAGAACAGCTTAGCAAATGGTCTAAAGCATTCATTTCAATAGTATTTAGATACGACCTTTAAGCCTTATGACAACGATGTACCAGCACAGATTATCTATTAGGTTTCACCAGACATCTCTTCAACATTATTGCAAACCTCAAAAACCAACCGATCAAATAATTACCTTCCTAAAGATTGACGATATCCAATGACATTGCACGGTTGGAATGTTATCCAATCCAATCTAAGCATGGGTGGAGCGTTATACAATCTAACCAGATGACATTGCGCGAAATCTCCCGGGCGGGTGAGTTTTGTCAGATAGCCAATGTAATTGAGGATCACTTTGGCCCATGTATTTTGCTGGGAGTGAGATATCTGTGTCAGGATCAATAATCTATGGTACCAGAAGCCAGCAGTACAAAATCAAGAAAGAACAACTAAGTTGGCCTGAGTATCGACTCTCCAAATCCTGTCCCCAAATCTCATTTCTTCAAATACCATGGCTTTATAAGAAATCCCCTGTACTTGATATATTTTTGATCGTAGCCCCCCCCCCCCCGTAGAGTCAAAAACAAAAGTAGCAACAATGCTTCAGGAAAACTTTCTGACAAAATCAAAAAACTGAATTTAACATGAGCAACTCCAAGCCCCCCTCCCATCAACAACGGCTATTTCCGCTATTTCTATATGTTTTCCGAATCAGGGCAGTCCTAAGACTGAGTTATAAAATTGAATCAGAGGGAGCCTAAGTGCTCCTTTTATGGTACAGGAAGCTTCCAAAGACTTTATCAAAGATTTTATCAAGAACTTGAATTCCAAAGTCAATACAACTCATAGTATTATGAGGGGGCATGACGCATTTTAAACATTCAGCTGTACAAAACATGTTGTTCTGTTCCGTTTTCTAGGGCTATAATGAGAGAAAGGTTGATATGGTTACGCCGCGTTCGGTGAATGAAGGATGACATATCACCAAATATAGTTCTTTTTGGTCAATCATCTAGGCCCAAATGAAAAGATGGTCGTCCCCGAATGGGCTGAAAGGAGGTTCCAAGGAAGGATTTAAGGGAAATGATAATAATAGTTTAGTTTTGACCCACTAACATGGTAATAAAGTTGAGTAACAAAACGGAACTTCCCGGAAAAATTGGAACATTCTGGGAGGATAGAAGGAGGGAAGCTTCGAATAGATTGGGATTGAGGAGGGGCGTCTGTGGCTGTGTTGGCCTCAGGTGGCTTGGTGCTTCAGTTAGTAGTAGTAGTAGTAGCAATATGTGTGGCTGAAAAGAACTTCCAAGCCCTGGTTTAACAGGACTATTTGCTCCGATGTGAAAAAGTGCTCTCTCAGCCCTAAGTTCAACCTCTATTTTTAGTAACTCTGATCCCTTTGATGGTATATTCAATTTCAATTTTGACTTCATCCTTTTCACTTACGCTAGGAATACTCCTTACTTTGACGAAATGTAATAGGTGATGAGGCCGGAGATTGCGGAAACAGAATGATGAAGCCGGAGAAAACTTTCGGAAAAGTTGATTTCACGAATCAAATCTAAACCACTGAGCCCAGAACAATTCACGCACGGGAAACTTTAAAAGTATTCGGTGATTAAGCAATGGAGGATAGGGGTTAAAAGCCACCAGCGCCACTTAAAGTGCAGCGTCTGGCGACTTCATGAAAACAGTAGATATTCTTATATTTGATATGGTTAATCTAAAATGCAAAAGCATTAAAGCTGCAATTTCTCTTCAAGTGATAATTAATTAACAATTTTTATTTTCAGAAATTATTTAATGTCAACATCTATTCTACATTAATTATGCCTAGGTTAGCTTAAGGATATCTAGGAAGGTTAAGTGGGCTATTTGATTTCAAGCTGGTAAGCCTAAAGGGGACACAATATTTTCTCATTTACCCTTTTCTCCATTTTAAAGTACCTGAATAAACAAGTATGGAGCAGTTTTATCAATTGTATATGTGCATATATATATATATATATATATATATATATATATATATATATATATATATATATATATATATATATATATATATATATATATATATATATATATATATATATATATATATATATATATATATATATATATATATATATATATATATATATATATATATATATATATATATATATATATATATATATATATATATATATATATATATATATATATATATATATATATATATATATATGTGTGTGTGTGTGTGTGTGTGTGTGTGTGTGTGTGTGTGTGTGTGTGTGTGTGTGTGTGTGTGTGTGTGTGTGTGTGTGTGTGTGTGTGTGTGTGTGTGTGTGTGTGTGTGTGTGTGTGTGTGTGTGTGTGTGTGTGTGTGTGTGTGTGTGTGTGTGTGTGTGTGTGTGTGTGTGTGTGTGTGTGTGTGTGTGTGTGTGTGTGTGTGTGTGTGTGTGTATATATATATATATATATATATATATATATATATATACTTAATAGAAGGAACACTTAATAAAAGGAACTGCAAGACATGCAATAACGATTATAATAATAACAAGACAGAGTTCTCTGAGCTGTATCCAACTGGAAAATTCCAATTCTTAAAATACCCTAAAATATGTACTTATTTTTATATTTCAAATTCCTTACGTAGAAATTCCCTGTTTCACTTTGTTCTCGTGGGAGAAAAATTAAAAACTGTATAATAATTCAAACGGGTCTTTAATTTTCTAAGTTGAAATTTTCTGGTCTAATATTTAGATAGATTTTTGAGGTGTATAAACAAAATGTGGCCAAAATCCATGGCACCAAATCGCGACAATGTAGAGTTAAGGAATTTTTTTTTCCTATTTAAAGTAAAGATACAGAACAAGTATTCTTTAAAATCCAGTTTGGGCCTCTGCCTTTTTAAATAGAGATGAAAAAAAGATAAAAAAAAAGTCTAGGTAGGGCAAACGGGGAACCCCCTTGTCCCAATTGGCAACCCTGGACAAAAGACAATGATTTTGATAATAACTAGAATATTTATTCGCACTTTAAATGAAGATACAAAGAAGACATTTTCCAAATCTAGGGGTAATTGATCCCTCACCCATCCCCCTTATTTACGGAACCTTTGTTAGTTGTAATCTAACATAAATTAATGTCAACGTTTATTACAAATGTTAATGAGTTTCGATTCTCACATGAAGCATGATCATCAGCAGAGTATAGCTTTTCTTTTACTAGCCATGTGAATAAAATATAATATTAATTATTTGTAATATTTATTATATTGTTATTTTTAATATTTATAATATTATTATTTGTAATATTTATCATATTATTTCCAGTTTCTGGTCTGGCAGATTAACAGCCTCGTGCACTTGCTTTAGGAAATGCAAACATTAGTGGCATAAATCGTGGGAGGGGGAGGTAGTAGAGGACATGTGCCTTTAGAATGTTAGTCTTTCCTGCTACATTTTGAAAAATGCCTTTTTTGTGTGGTATTTTCATTAAAATTAATTTTTTCCGGCATTTTCACCGGAAAATAGAAACAAACAAATTGCACCCTCCGAATTTTCCCTTCTCCCCTAAAGTTCTTTGAGTTGATGCTACTGATGATGCTACTGATGTTGATGCTACTGATGCTACTGACGAACAGACTAAGATCAGGAATACCATCATCAATTACTTGATTGTTAATTTAAGCTAATGAGGTATAACTCTTTTTCGGTTTTTGTGGGTAGGAATGTAACATTTGTAGGGGTACCCAAAACCTTTTATGGTCAAAATATTTATACTTACTGAAACTGAAGATAAAAAAAAATATTTTAGAAAAAGAAGGAAAAAAGATGGATGCAAATAAAAAGAATTATTTTTTGTTCTAGTTTTTGAACATTTTGTTATTGTCAAAAGATGCAATGATATATAATTCAGATATGGCAACTTCAAATTGACTGAGCCCAAAAATACTGTGGAATATCTATGCTATCTGCTAAGCATTTTGGTCAAACAAATCTGGCATAAATTTTAGAACCCCCCCCCACCCTCCTAATTGGCACCCTTGCTACAAATTGGTAAAGACCACACCAAGTAGAATGATGCGCCGCTATTGTGTGGTTTCAGTATTGTTGATATCATATGTAATTGTTAATACAACAAAAATAGCTGGGCATAAAAAAAAGAAGAAAAAAAGAAAAAAAAGAGAAAATAAAAAAAAGAAGTAGAAAAGGGGGTGCGAGGATATATAACGCCTTGTAAAAGAGCATATTAAACTTAAAAAAAATTAAGCAGAATTAAAAAAAAAATAAACGCAACTTAAGGGACATATGTTATCAATCAGGCTCAGTAGTGTCCACATTATCTCATAATATATTATTGCGAAAAATACAAGGGTGTAAGACATAGACGTCCACAAGGAGGGGATGATAGGGACCCAGAATCCCCGAAATTTTAAATGTCCTTTTATTTCTAGCACTTCTCACTCAAATTATCAATTTAAATATTTTTCTTGGTTATTCTCATCCCTCCATCCCAAAAAAAGTAGAAAAATTATCCCTAAGAAAAAAAATTGAATACGTGCCTGATGTTAAATTATAAAAACAGGCCAAAAATTCCTGTTGCTGCTAAGGTTTATTTGTTGTTGAAGAGTAAACTCCAAGAACCGCACTTTCCAATGGAGTGGTATTAAAATATTTTATTATTTTTAAAGGCTGTAAAATATCACATTTATTTGCCTTTATTACTAATAGGAATTTAGGTTTTAGCCAATTATAGCTTAATTCAAACAAAAATTTGGTTTGTAATAAGGGCGTTAATTCATAAGAATGTACGAGGGGGAGGGGACAAAATGTATTTTTTTAACATAGGGGAAAGAAGGCAGCTTTGTTGTTTTATTGATGTTTTCAATGAAAACTTAAAAAAATATGTATTCTTCATTTGAAATACCAAAAAAATATTTTCAAAACTTAGGGGGGGGGGTCGACTTTGTCTTTGTATTGATTTTTTTCAATGAAAATACAAAAATTAAGGTATTTTCAGCAAGAATATAAAAAAAAATCAATATTGGAGAGGGGACCATTGCCACCCTGTCCTCCTTAAAAGACGCGTTTCTTTGCACTAACCAGGATCATAGGACTGTAAACAGAAAAAGACCAAGATAGTTGGGAACAGTTTTACGGATGAAGATTGATAGTCGGTCACATATCGTGTTTTTTGGTATGCCGGCTAGGGGACATAAGAAAAAACCAAATGAAAATGAAAATTCAACAGGAGGGAGCGAATATCAGAATAGAGTAGGATTGAGGAGGAGCGTGCGAGTTTTTGTTTACCTTCAAAGGCCTGTTGTGCAGCTTGACAGTAGTCGTAATCAAAGAGTATGGGCAACTGATAAGGATCAGATCTCCCGCGATTTAACGTGGAAAGACAGGTATTGAAAACTACTAGCGCCAAACGCAGCGTAGTGGCTGGCGAAAGCATTAAAAGTGTCCCTAAATAAGTACAGAATTTCAAACAGAACTGGATAACTGATATGATAGTGATACAGGCCTGACCTATTCTGTATAATTATAGTATTTAAAGGTGAAGTCTTTGTATAAGTAATAAATAGCCCGTACTGGTTTTGTCTCAAGAATTAATTTAATTCAATAGGCATATTCAGCCTGTGCAGGCTTAGCTGCACAAAGCAGGCTTAGGTTTAAACTGGTAGACCTACTAGTTAAATAGGTCTGGGCTCTTTACCCTCACCTGCATTTCAAACTGCCTCAACAGGAAATAATTTTGCTGTTTAAGGTAGGCTAATCGGTGCTTGTGAGATAAACGTCCTGTTGCCCAAGTTGTTCATTCATTGACGCATTATAGGACCGGCTTTTTTTTAGCTTAGCGTGAGACAAGACAAAGAGAAGTGACAAAAGAGATGGGTATATATAATTTGGGCTATATATTTGCACAATAGGGGTGGGGGAGGGTAAAGTATTTGGACTGGGTAAAGTATTTGGAAGTTAGAAGACAATTCTTACTACATAATATACAAAATGGATCCACTTTACTTTACCTCCATTCCCCCCTAATGTGCAAATATTTAGCCCAAATTTGTTTCTAAAATATTATATTTTTATCTTACTTTGGTATATTTCATTAGGATTGTGTGTCAGAGAAATATTTTAGAAGAACATTAGGTGGAGTAGATCATATAATTACCAGCTAGTCTTCTGTTGAAAACACATATACTAGGCCTAACCTTATAATTTCGCCAGACGCTAGATGGCTTTGGCGTTTTTGTGGGCACTAGCTTGAGTTTCCACTCTGATCGGTTACCAGTACTCTTTTAAGTCGTAATGTTCAATAAAAGGAATAAGGGTACCTGTCAACAATCCGATAAACACACGAGAAGAACCGCCAATAGAACTTCAAGATCCAATGAAAAAACAGGTTTCCGCTGGGTTTCCGCTGGCTTGTGCGATTGCTCACTCTGGGAAATATGTTTTACCTTTAGTTTTTTTGGGGTTTTAGGGGCAAAAAAAGGTACCTAGGTTAGGTTAGGTTACGCGTTTAATATATGGTATGCTTTACCCCCACCCCCCACCCTAATGTGCAAATATATAACCCAAATTTGTTCATAAGCTATTATATTTTCACCTATTGTGTTTTATTTCAGAAGCATTAACCAAACTTCACTTCTCGCGTGCTTATCTGATTCTTAACAAGTACCGGAACAAGCAATAAGAAAATAGAAATACTCTACAACAGAAGAATAGAAGGAGAAAACGAAACGAGAAACATTATAATATGATGTTTGGCGGAAAATAAAGATGCAAAAATCGACAACGACAAAAAGGAAAAAGATCATCTGGAATAACAAATGAGAAAATATAAGAAAGGGGAGAACTGAATTACTGTAAAGCAAAAAAGAAGAAAGGTATAATACTATCTCAAAAATAGAGGAAAAACAGAAATACAAAAATTTCGACATGCAAATTACAGCGAGGGAAATTCAACATATCACTTTTCAGTATCAAAAGCGCAAAAAAAAGCCCCCGGGACTAACTGCAAATATCTGTACAGCAACTACATATTCATATATCAAAGGAGAAAGGCCAGAACAAAACAAAAACCTAAAAAACAATTATTAAAGCTAAAATAGATGAATCCAGTGATGTGTATCTCCCCGATTTTAGAAATGGAGCCAGAAAAATGAATCGTGAGAGGCCAAACATTCATAATAACTTACTTAAGTCCTTCTGCCAAAAATTAACCTGTTGGGATTGAGATCATCATAAGCTGACGTCAGAGAGCATTGTCAATTAGAAAGGTCATCATAATTTTAGTTAAATAATAACAATAAATAGCGTGAAATTTTAAGGTGGCAAATGAAGTTAATAATTACATACGTACAACAGTCTAAAATATGTGGGATTATTTCACAACACTGAACAGTATTGCAAAAACAGGCGCAAAAAGAAACACAAAATTATCCTGGGCGACAAAAAAGATACAAATAGGAAGCAAAAAGTGGAAGAAAGCGAACATGGAACAATTACTGCAACTACAATGGGTAGTAAAAAAAAACAAAAAAAAAACTAAAACTAAAAATTATTTCATAGAACCTTTCACACTAGCAAAATCTTTGTTATTATTTTTTTGTTTCACAGACTTCACGGCTCCATCACAAATGATGATATGCCCCTAGTCCAGGTAGTTACCATACTTTATATTTTTGAAACATTGATTATACCTTCTCTTGAAGTCTTCGAGAGACAGATTTTCGAGGATTACCTCTGCTGGGAAGCCATCGCATGCGGTAGGGGATCGTCGAGCGAAACTCACTTTAAAGTATTCCCGGCGGGTATACGTAAGACTACCCTGAACAAGGTAGTCTTACGGAGCTGTACTTTGGCTAGTTGATCATAAAGTCTTTACTCTGCCTAGGACGAGTTTTGATACCATCTCAGATGGAAGGCAATGCATGTATTCGTACAAGACCAAAATACAAGACCACGTGGCGTACAAGACGCCACGTCAAAACGATCAAAACTGCAGGGGTTCAGCATAAGAGTTCCTAGAAATTGCTGCACGAACTGCTCTGTTTGGGACATGTTGAACAAGAGCCATGGTGACTAACTAGAGCACCAGCAAAGAGAGGACATATAAATTACATGACTTAAATAGTGTTAAAATGGACTGGTGAGGGAGGAGGCCTAGTAGTCAGGTGACTCCTAGCTTCCAGGAGCAGGAGCATCCAACTTTGCTGAGGTGTTCGGCCCACGTGAGACCCGACGAGAAACGAGCTCCAAGAAGGCGTTGTGTGTCTACTCTTGCTACTGCCTCTCCTTCGAAAATGAAAACAGGGTGATCCTTCACATTTTGCACCTTCGAACTTAAAACCTTACGTACGTTGTGTAAGTCTTACTTACGGAGCAAATATTGTCCATAACTCAGGCAGTGCCAAGTAGACTCGACTGAATTTTACGCTGCGTAAAGCCTTGTCTTTAGTATGGCTATTTCAGGCGAAGTCGACCGAGTAAAAATAGCTTTTGGTTTATCAAAAAACACCTTTTTCTGAATAACCACTTAAAATCTGCCTGATTTGCTTTCTTGAGCCTTAAAAAGTACCAATGGGGACCGGTGCTGCCTGAAAAAGTAAAAAAACACGGGCGACTTGGCCTGAAAAAGCCATAATGAAGACATGGCCTAATTTCATGTTCACGGCTGCAGGGATAGCTGCAACTTAGTAAAGAATATCTAAGAGAGTACTTCTTAGTATTATGGTGCTTTCACACTACGCCTTTGAGCCTTTTACACTTTCAAAACTTAAGGCCTTACGTTACGTTATGTAACCTTATGGAACGAATTTTGTCCTTAAGTCAGGCAGAGCCAAATAGACTCGAGCTCATCACAAAACTTTACGCTGCAAAAGTTTTTATTCATTTTTGCAGAGATAGCTGCAGGTTTTCGCTGCCTTGTGGCGTATTGCTCACTCCGTGACAAAGATTTAAACTTTAGTTTTCTGGGGCTGAAGGGGCAAAAAAAAGTACCTAGGTTAGGTTAGGTCACGTATTTAATATATTCTATGCTTTACCCCCACCCCATTGATGTGCAATTATATAGCCCAAGTTTGTTCATAAACTGTTTTATTTTCACCCTATTTTGTTTGTTTTTTTATTATCATTAATGAAACTTCACTTCTCGCGTGTTAACCGAATTTTAATAAGTACCAAATAAAGATAGGAAAGCCCAAGTTTCGTTGGTGTCCAACTCAAACATTAATTCTGTACTTGCCCTGTACGAACTAACTCTCATCAAAACTTATTGTTTTTTTTTAAATAAATAATTATCTCTTGAAGTTCATCTGTGTCCTCAAACCACAAAAGGATGTGTGACTCAAACCACAAAAGGATAAAAAAAAAACATATAATAATAAAGACTTGAATAAATCCCACGTTTTGCGTTTTTATTCGGATATTTTAAGTAAATACAACTAATAAAATGCAAACTATAAACTACAAATGCAAATTATATTCTACTACATTAAACCAGGTAAAAAAAATTGAAATATGACATTCGGAGTTTATGCTTGGGGAGGAAGAATCAGAGAGGTGGGATCTGGAAATTCACTTGAACTCCAAGCCTAGCTCTAGGCACAATTACATTACAGCATATGGGAGATGGGGCGAGATTGTCATGGTACTGACAATAGTATTTGGATATGGTGTTCATACCTCTGGGTATATTCTTGTACTTTTGATGTGTACTAAACAATAATTCATAGCCTCTTAGAATAAGGAGTAACCCGAAGCTACAATTTACGGTACTGAAGCCCAATTATATCAATAATCAATAAATAACTAATAAACTATATAAATAAACATGAAAAATATAAAAAAAAACACTACTATTGTAAAGAGCTTTTTTATAAAAAAAATGGCGGTGAAAGGGTCCTTGAGCTTTGCATGATTTCTTTGGGCTTGTCTATCCACCTAATTGGCGCCACATGTAAATATATATATCTGTCATTAGATTATATCACAGGAAGGCTGTGTGAAAGCACAGAATGGCTGGCCCCCAGCCCCCCATGCATTTCCTGACTGAAGAGCCACGAAATGGGGATCAACATCGCCGGTTTGGACCTTAGAGTCTAGTGCCAAATCCTTCCTTCCTAGTAGCTTATGGCAGAAATATAATTCCAAATATGTGGCAGAAAAGTCATCCTTGTGGCAAAAAGATTTAAGTATATTAATACAATGTAATACAATGTAGTTTAACATCTTATAAGTACAAAATCTGCCTTTCTTGCCCTGTTTTCAAATTCTGCTCCAGACAAAGTCGTTTCTTTCAAGTGTCGGTGCCCTCTGAGAAAAGTCGCTGCCCTCTAAGGAGATGGGCTAACCATGATTTTGTCTGTCCTTGGAATTCGTAGAAGGGCAATTTGTAAAAGGGCATATAGAATGTGTAAAATGGCAACTCTTATAAGAGAAAAATCTTTCATTGAACAAATCAGTTCATAAGGACTTTTGTAATAATAATTTGCAGTTGCCTATATTTGATACTTAACAAAGTACGAATAAAAGTACGACTAAAATATTTTTAGGGACTGACCTTTCCTGTACTTAAATTAGACAATTCTGGTCCGATTGATAGAACAGACAGAATTCATACTTCCTGATGATGTAAGTCTCATCAAAACTGAATATCTCTGTATCAGGCCCAAAGTGAAAGAAATTAAATGGTTTTTCTAAGATATCTGGGAAATTCGGTGTCGGCATTTAGTTTTTTTCTCGTTTATTTAAATCTATTATCTAAATTCTACAAGTTATATCAAGGCCGCCGAAATAATTCTAAATAGTTTGAGCACACAAACAAAACGTTTATAATAGACGAGATAGGGCAAGTCTTTATCGTACTACATCCCTTTAACTCGCAGTGTAGGGCATATAGGCTATACCATATACCATATCCATGGATGGTAAGACCATATCCAGGAAAGGGGGCTCCGGGTTTGACCCCCCCCCAATTGTTGTCTGACTCATATTAATGTAACAAAAATTGATATAAACAAATTTTTGATGCGTTTTCAAAAGTTGTTTGTGTAACCCCCCCCCCCCCTCAACGAACAAGAATACCCCCTCTGAACAAAAATCCTGGATACACCCTTGATGGATGGTTTACTTTTGATTTGATTTTGACGTTGTGTTTGAGGTTTCAGGCTCTGTTTAAAATTCTAAAAGATTGAGCTTTTAGTTACTATCAATCCGAGTTTACCCTTTACTAGTTGGCCCCCAAAATAGTTGGGATTCATAAAAATCCGTCTTAAATGGCACTCTAAGAAACATAGACAAATCTGAACTTTCTTTGCTGCGAAACACTGAAATTGCAATAATTGCATACGATTATTATCGTAGTTGTGATAGTAGCTTCAACAAGTAATTAAAAGAAAAAAAAGCATAGAAAAATCACCTTCAAAAAGTTTTAAAAAATATTTAATTTATGAAATTAGAATATAAAACTACAACGGAACACTGTTTTACGCCATTAAAAGCTACAAAAAAAGAAGAAAATCTGACAGCATTGACAATTCAGCGGGGAAAAGTTCAAATCACCTATCATATTTCATGAGCAAAAAAACTATCTCAATTTTATTTGCCTTTGTAATGGTGACTCCCCTCGGATAGAAAATGAATGTCCGTGTTTCTTTCATAAGAATCTGAGACATTGTTTTCTATAATTTTGACAAATTTGTTCAGAAATGTTTAAAACTAAATGTTTTCAAAAATCTATTATTTAATTAATTAAACTATTATTTAATTTAATTTAATAGATTTTTCAAAAATCTATTATTTGTTCGTCTCTTCCCTAAATTCTTAATATACATTTTTCCTAAAATCAAATGAATCAAGAGGTGCATGTTAAACGATTTTCATATTGTGTCTAATTCTTTTTCCTTGAATTAGAAAGGTCTGTTGTTTATCTTGTATGAATCATACTTTTATTCGAAATAGAAAGTAAATCTTCTTTTGGAAATAAAGAAAATGGAGATAATTTTTTTCTGTTTAAAACAAAAGTATTTCAACTTAAAAAAAATTTCTTTAAGATTAAAAAAAATTGCAAACCAAGAGGACAGATTTTGATTCAAAAGTTTGGGAGAAAGGGTCAGGAATACCCTTGACATAATATTTAGTTTTTTTTTATCTCTCTAAGGAGAGTTAAAAGTGTTCAAAAAGAATGAAAATGTAACATACATATATTCAATCAAGTCCAAATTGATGGTCTCCAGTCCATGGATACTGGCAGACAGCGGGGGAAGGCAACGCCCCCATCCCCTGGGAAACAAGTAGACATTGAAAACTGAATACAAATATCGAAATGAGAAATTTTCTCGTTTGAATCTTGGCTAAAATAAAGATCCTGGTAGCAGTTGGCCCACCCTCTGAGAAATTTCTTGGTGACACTCGTGCTCAGGATTGCCAACTGGACACATTTTATGTCAAAAGGACACATTCCCATGTGCCGGGACACAATGACATAAAAGAGCAAACAAATGACACAATTTAAAAATTTGGGACATAAAAGGATAAAAAAAGATATATTTTACAGATTTATGATAAAACAAAACATTTCCCAGCTGAATATATATATATAGCTATATATATATATATAGCTGAATATATATATATATATATATATATATATATATATATATATATATATATATATATATATATATATATATATATATATATATATATATATATATATATATATATATATATATATATATATATATATATATTCTTTTTCATTCTTTTTCATTATATTTGATGTTAAATTACCGCTTTGAAATAGGTTAAAGCCGCGTCTTTTGGTCAATAATACAACTGGTAAAAAAATAACCTATAGTTTTTGAGATTTCAAGATGGACACATTTTAGCTAAGAATTTTTGGATACTCAGGGGACACATTCATGGACCAAATAATTGGCAACCCTGCTCGTGTCGCGGTTCCCTTTTCAAAATCAAAACTTGGCGCCTATAAATATAACATCAAAGCATGAGTCGACAGCCTGAGTCAAGTAACTGTGGTGAAGAAGATAAGTCACGCATGACTGATCTTACCACAACTATGAGATGCTTGGAGGGACTGTTTTGTTGCGGTTTCAAGTCTTGATGGCTGAAATAAATACGAATTTTGGAGGGTATTGCTTTCCCATGACATTCCATAATATGTTTTTACTTATTAAAAGATATTACGTAACAAAAAAAATCAAAAATTAAAATAATTACTAAAAATCCTACTCATTGCCTTCTGGAAAACTTTTTGCGAAAAAATTCTAAAACTAGAAGGGGGAGACTTTCCGGTTTGAGCTTCCAAAAACATAAAAATTAGGTAAGAATATGAGCTTTTTAGTTGGCTAATCACTTATAATAAGTTTTTTTCAATACATGGATCCCCAAAAATGGGCTGAAGCTTCTCCTAATCACAATGGCGCAGCCCACTTGAAAACAGAGGACCAATCAGGTCCAACACAGGGACTTATTTCTGGAAGGTGGCCAAGTTTGAAAAAATATAAACTATGCAAAAATAAATTAAAAAAAAACCATGAAATCTTCAGAATTTGGAGGTGGCAGTCCCAAACCCCCAGCCCTCCTCCATAATTAACTGGGACCAATTGATCCATTGTGCTTAGTGTAGTTGAAAGGAGAGAACTATAAATCCAAACCCGAAAAAAGTCGAAAAACCTCTTTTGATATACTGAAGACGAATCGCTCATAGTAAGAAAGATGTTTTTAATATTTGACAGAAAACGCTGACAAAAAAAGTAAATATCCAGAAGTTAGAATTTCCAAACTTCCAGATTACCCAACTTCGTTGATTTTTTTAGTAACTTCCAATAATTGCGACATAATTTGGCAATTTTTTCCTGTTTCGAAGAACTTATCCCCTCCCCCTTATAAAGAAGCCTATATAAAGCTGGGTTCAGGGGGGAGGGTTAGGGGGTTTTAATGCCCCCCCCCCCTGAAATGTTTGCCTGACTCGTGAAAACGTAACAAAAATGAACATAAAAAAATTTTGTATGCTTTTTTTGAGGTTTTTTGTGTCCCCCCCCCCCAATTTTCTTTTGAGTAAAACAGCCTCCGAGAAAATATCCCGGGTATGGCATTGAGACAATATGTGGATGCTCGGTCGACAAGTATTTTCAGAATAAATTTCCAGCTCGAAAATTATGTAAAATATTGAAAGTTACTCCATGGGAGCCGAAACTTTTCCTCCAATTTAGAAGAATCTAATTTTTATAAGCAGGTCTATTCCTGGCTTGCTCCCAGTATTAAGAAGTAGCTTACAAATCAGTTACTTTTACCTAATCTAGAAGAATAATTGAGTTATGTTTCGGTTTGATTGAACAGACATCGGACAACTGCGATGATTCCCCCTATAAACCCTGTTCGTTGGGTCAAGGAGAGAATAGGAAGCATAATCAAAGGCGGTTTTAGGGGAAGGACAGAGGGGGCACTTGCCTAGGGCGCAGAAATGTAGGGGTGTAAAATTTCAAATCAATAATTTAACAGTAATAATCATTTTATGATTTTCGGCATTTACTTTTATTAAATTAAAGTAGAGGGCACAGTTAATAAATGAAAATAACTAATAAGTTATTCATTAATTAATAAAATTAGAAAATAAATAATAATAATTAAAATAATTAAATAATTAAAATAATAAAAAAATTAAATTAAAACATGAATTATTAATTTATTAATAAATTGAGAATAATTTTGTTAATAAATGAAATTTTTTTCTTTAATTTTGGCATGAAAATTTTGTGGGAGACGCAGGGGCGGTTATCAAATTTTGCCCCGGACGCAAGAGAGGAAAGGGCCACCATTGAGCATAATAATGTTCATGGAATGAGTTATGTTAATATATGAGCCTTTCAGAGGTCAATCTGACTAAGTTCATTCTTTTAGGCTTTACAGCCAAAGCCCCAGATATATGAACTCTCAGTCATGAGAGATATTCCCTTAAGGGTACAGAAAACGACAAAAAAACTATTTTCTCGTCGAACGGCAAAACAATTTTATTTCAGAATTCAATTCGACTAAATCAATTTCAAAATGCAGTTATAAGAACTTTTTACATTCGAGCGCACAAGAATTTATTGAAATTTCCAAAAATATTTTGAACTAGGTGATCATTGTATCAGAATTGAATAATATTTATAATATATTATATATTATAATATATTATAATATTTCTCGGCTTTCTCTGCTGTTTATTATATGGACTTGGTCAAATGGCTTCTGAATAAGTCAAATTCATGAAAGGATTAACCGTATATCAAACAGCAGGTTGTAAAAAAATATGGTTCGTTCCACTTTCTATGGGTAAAATAAATAGAAAATTAAGATGCCTAGGTTACGGTACACAGATGAAGGGCGACAGATTGCCAAAGACCTTTTTGGCCTTCCTTCTATCTACAAAGGAAAAGCAGGTTGTCCCCAAGTGTGTCGACAATAGGTCTTCAGAAAAAATTTGAATGAAATTAGAACTACGCGGGAAAGGTTACAGAATGAAGCTCTGGGTTGATTGGGCTAGAGGAGGAGGGTAAGCGGCTGTGTTGGCTTGAGTCGTATTTATGCAGCACTGGCTTGTTTGTAGTCGTAGTAGTAGAAGTCAATAACTATGTCTGGATTATTTTCTGTTGATCAATTCTTGGTGCAAATCTCAATAGCAAATTGAAACATACCCTTGAGAGCCTCCCCAAGTCTATTTTTTTTCTGAATTTCTTATATTTTTCTTGTACTTCGCCTATTTGCCTTTTTTTATTGACAAATTCGGGACTTTCCTCAGTATTGAAAACATTCTATCCCTGTGCCTGATTAACACCATTCTTTCTTGATAAACGATTTACTTCTTATGCTGTGCGAATGCACCCACATTTGAAGTGATTGACAGTCATTTTCTTGACAGTCACATTTAAAAATATTTTTTATTAAAATACAAAATGCAATAGAATTGTTGTTAATATTAAGAGGACAGGGTTATTATATGTTTTATTGGACAATATTAATAATAATATTATAGGATAATAATAAATATTTTAACAGTAAGACAAAATAAAGCTTCATTCTACATATTGGCAACGACATATTAAGTGGATAGTCATTCACTGTTTCAGAAGACACATTAGCTGTTGATTTTTTTGGGGGGAGGGGGAGGAAGGGGGGAGGAAATTTTTGGGAGCCACCCCCCATTCCGACGAATATAATTTTAACTCACAGTTCCCATGGTTAACCTAAGCCGCGTTTTCAGACTCAGCGGGTTCGGACACGGGTTGTTCTCGTCTAGTGCATCAAGCGTTTTCACAAAGCGGGTTCTCGGGAAAAACACGGGGTTGAAACTTCGAACCCGCTGAAACTAGACAAAAAAAAAAGAAACTTGAAACTAGACAAGAACAACCCATGTTCAAACCCGCTGAGCCTGAAAACGCGGCTCTATATTACATCGTATCTTACGATAAGATCAAGTAGTAGGCGACCATCTTAGGCGCAAGAGTCCAATCGTACGTGTCCATCATGAGGATGTAGATCACTTAATAGTCAATTAATTTGGTCGATAAATGAATGATAAATGTCAATCAATGACTTTATTCATACATTTATAACCAAGAAATCATTTTAATTTTAAAGAAACTAAAATTAATCTGAGTTTTGCCGTTGATTTTTTGATCATCAACTTAGTTCAAGTGATGAAAGACTTGAGGGCCAGGGCTAATTAGAGTAAAGCCAAGACAGATAGTCACCGAGGGAGGCAAAGCTGGCATAACTTTTTCAGAGTTGTATAAAAATGATTGTTTTTACTTGTTGTCTGTAACCCAGTACCACCCTTTCGAGATAGTGCAACTAAAAATAGAGGAAGAACACAAGCTATGTCATAAATTGTCGTAAGACAGATAGTCATAAGACAGCTATGTCATAAGACAGATAGTCCCTGTGAGAGGCAAAGCTGGCATAACTTTTTCAGAGTTGTATAAAAATGATTGTTTTCACTTGTTGTCTGTCATCCAGTCCCACCCTTCCGAGAAAGTACAACTAAAAATAGAGGAAGAAGATCAAGCTATGTCATAAATTCTTTTTTTGCAGTTACAGGCTTCATTTTAATCTCTTAATTTTAAGCATTACAGGAAGTGCGGTGTTAGAAATAGATGACAATAATGCAAGATTTGCTAAAAAAAAAAACAATTCTGTCAAAAGAGGATTTTATTTAATTACTACTTAATCTAACATTTGGATAGTAGCCAGAGAATAAGAATCCAGAAGCAAGCTTTAAGCCAGGTAAAAAAAAAAATGTTAATGTTAGCAATATTCGGTTCACTTCTGTTTTGGATCAGAGACCAAATTCGGCAGGCGAACTTTACATTGCAGAAACATCATTTTCTCAAGGCTGGTGAAACTACGCATAAAATAAATAAAAATTTACTTTAAAGCAAATATTTGGGTCGCTTTATTTTGGATACGAGTTTCAAATTTGGCAGATGAATTTTATATTAAAGAAACATTATAATTTCCGGCCGTCAAATTAAGTGTAAAATAAGCAAAAGCTTCCTGTTTTAGAAAATATTCGGCTCTGTCTGCTGGGAATCAGAGTTCTAAATTTGGCATGCGGAAAAATTATTTTCTCCAGCCAATAAAATTCAAAAAAAAAATCTGAAATAAAATAAATGGAAGCTTCCTATTTAAACTTTCATCCAAAATACTATCGTAATCGTTCTTTAATTAGATATTGAAGAGTTTTTTTCGAGAAAATAGGAAGACTTCACCCGATTTCGTCTTCAATCGCACTTACCAGCTGAAACTCACAAAGCGACAGTGCTACGTCACTTTCTATTCGCTGACTTATTCATCTATGTCATGTCATACTTATTACTTTTTGTCATATTGATCGAGTGACATTCTTATCAAAGATTATCTATTAAGCTTCATCGGATATCTCACTCCTTACAAAATACACGGGGTGACGCGTTCCTCAATTACATTGGCTATCTAACAAAACTTGCCCGCACGCACAATGTCATTGGATTGGATAACGCTCCGCCCACATTTGAATTATATAACACTCTGCCCACTCAATGTCATCCGATATCATCAATCGTTAGGAAGCCAAATCATCTGATAGGATGGCTTTTGAGGTTTGCAAAAATATTGAAGTGAGAAATCTGTGTAAGCATAAATAGTCGAGGGGAAGGGCTGCAAGTCATCAACTTTGCCCATTGTTTACACATAGTATTGGTTACTGGGAAGTATACAGGGGTTCAGGAGGGATTTTTTGGTGAGAGGGGGGATTGTAGTAGAGGGTTAAGGGGGACGATCTTTCCATGGAGGAAGTTTCCGTGGGGGAAATGACTTTTATATGAAGGGGACGCCGGATTTCCCAGCATTATTTAAAAAACGATCAGAAATTAAATAAAAAAACAAGTTTTTTTCAACTGAAAGTAAGAAGCAGCATTAAAAATTAAACCGGACAGATATTATTACGTGTATGAGGGGAATTGCCCCCATGTCAATACCTTGCTCTTTCCGATAAAGGTTATTTTAGTACTTTCAAAAGATCTATCTATTCTAAATAACCGGCCTTTATGATATAGAAGTTCGAATATAGAAAAAGAAAATAGAAGTTCGATACGTAAGTTAATTCGTAAGTTACGTCAGAACAAAATTTCGAGAAAGCCATTTAGCCGAAAAAAAAAGTAAAATTGATACGCAAATTTTGTTTCAATTATTCATGTAGGCTACGGTGAGCCAAATTCAAAACCTGCATTAATTCAAAAACGTTCAGAAATTAAATTAAAAAAACAAGTTTTTTTTAACTGAAAGTAAGGAGCGACATTAAAACTTAAATCGAACAGAAATTATTCCGTATATGAAAGGGACTGTCGCCTCCTCAACACCTCGCTCTTTACGCTAAAGTTTGACTCTATCTCAAAACTTTATTTGTTAAAACGATAAAAAAAACTTTAGCGTAAAGAGCGAGGCGTTGAGGAGGGGACAGCCCCTTTCATATACCGAATAAATTCTGTTCGTTTTTAGTTTTAATGTCGCTCCTTACTTTCAGTTAAAAAAAAACTTGTTTTTTTTTATTTATCATCCATAAAATGCGGCAGGGCCATTTTAGTTTTTCTTTTATTATAGCTCTAGAAAGTGGTATCAAACCACAACTCTCGTACAGTAGCTACTAAATAAAAGCAATTCGAGAGTTGAAAAATGATTAATCCCTAATTTTCCTCAGCGATATTTTATTAACATATAATATTTATTATTTTATTTTGTCAATAAACAATGAAAGTACAACGATGCAGCTTCTAGCTGTAGATGCTAGAAGCTGCATCTAGCAATGTTTGTCTGAATCGTGAAAACGTAACAAAAATGGATATAATCAAATTTGTATGCGTTTAAAATTTTACAATAGAGTAGGGGGGTACAATCCGCTTTGGATGTAGGGGTCCCCCGCCCAAGATTTTTCTGGTGCTCTCATTCCTTTTTTCTGTTTTTTCAGTCTTTTTTCAAAATAAATTTATCACTATGGTCAATTATTGACACCTTTGTCACATTACCCCACCCCCAAGATTCTGATTATTGGTGCCCTTGTTACATTGCCTCCCCTCAAGATTTTACTCTAGATCCACCCCTGGGACAATCCAATATATGTCATTCCCTTGAAAAGAAGTATTAGTTCCCCTAAAAGTGAAATGAAACTCCATGGCGCGGTACGAATCATTAGCGATGTGATTAAAAAATTTTCTCTTCTAAAAAAATTATTGCCAAAGACCATATGGCTGTCTTTCAAATTTCTCCGTCAAAGTTAAACTGAATGTCAAACAAAGTATTGCCATACCAGACGAGCAGGGAAAAAGCTTTTCCTGAAAGTCTTGCCGAATAACGAAGAATAAAAACCCTATTTGTTTTTGTTTTGTTTCTTCTGAATCCGTACATGTCAATATTTTTGCTTAAAAATTCGGTGCGGCTTTGTGAAAAAATTTTCATAACCAATTATTGCTTTAGATGTAGTCTCATTCCTGGAGTCACTTAGAAATACATCTATTTGGACAACTGTTTGCAGATGATTGGCGAAAATGCATTGTTAGCAATTCTATCAAACAGTTCGTGGTAACGAACTGCAAGTAAGGAGTGACCCGGCTCAATAGTAATCGAAACTCTAAAAAACGGGATTTTGATACCAATAGATTCATCAAAAAAATTAGATTTTAAAGCTGATTCCAAATATATAAGTTTCATTAAGTTTAAACCTACCCACCAAAAGTTACGCGCCTGAGAAAATTTGGTGGATTTTCGAAAAAAGGTGGTAAGACCCCCTAAAAGTAATAGAACCTTAATGAAAATCACACCATCAGATTCAGCGTATCAGAGAACCCTACTGTAGAGATTTCAAGCTCCTATCGGCAAAAATGTGGAATTTTGTATTTTTTGTCAGAAGAAAGATCACGGATGCGTGTTTATTTGTTTTTTTTTTCCCAAGGGTGATCGTATCGACCCAGTGGTAGTAGAATATCATGGGAGGGCTCATTGGAACGGAAATGAAAAGTTCTAGTGCCCTTTTTAAGTGACCAAAAAAATGGAGGGTAACCAGGCCCCCTCCCACGCTCATTTTTTTCCCAAAGTCACCCGATCAAAATTTTGAGACATCCATTTTGTTCAGCATGGTCGAAAATATGACAGCTATGTCTTTTAGGATGACATAATCCCCCCAAAGGCCCCAGGGGGCCTGAAAGTTAAGAACTTTACCCAATGTTAACATAGTAGGCTATTGGTTATTGGGAAGTATACATACGTTATCAGGGGAGATTTTTTCTGGTAGTGGGGGGAGGGGGAGTGGGTCGGGGGTTACGTGAGAGTATCTTTCCATTGAGGAAGTTTTCATGGGGAAAGGGACATTGCTATGAAGGGGGTGCCGGATTTCCCAGCATTATTAAAAAAAAATCAGAAATTAAATAAAAAAAACAAGTTTTTCAAACTGAAAGTAAGGAACAGCATCAAAACTTAAAACGAACAGAAGATATTACGTATATGATTTGGTTCGCCCCCTAGTCAATACCTCGCTCTTTAAGCCAAAGACTTTTTAGTACTTTCATAAGAGCTATTTATTCTAATTAACGGCCTTTGTGATTAAGGGGTCATTTTTAAAGAATTGGAACAAAATTCGAACTTTAGCGTAAAGAGCGAGGTATTGACTAGGGGGCGAACCCCCTAATATAGGCCTACGTATTGAAAATCTATGAATATAGAAGTTCGTTACGTAAGTTAATTCGTAAGTTACGTATATTTATTACTAATAAAAACGTTCGTAAATAAAATTAAGCAACTTTTGAGAAAGCCATTTAACCAAATAAAAGTAAAATTAATATGCAAATTTTGTTTTAATTATCATGTAGCCTACGGTGTGCCAAAATCAAAACCTGCATTACAGTTTGACTTTCTCACAACTCTATTTTTTTTAAACAATAAAAAACTTTAGCGTAAAGAGCGAGGCGTTGAGGAGGGGCAGCCCCTTTCATATACGGAATAATTTCTGTTCGTTTTAAGTTTTAACATCGCTCCTTACTTTCAGTTAAAAAAAACTTGTTTTTATTTATTTAATCTTTATACATAAGGTTTAAAGTAACATAGATAAACAACAAACTGTTTGTTGTTCGATTTTCATTCATAACTAGAAAATAAACACACAGATCACAAAGCCATTTATGTAGGAGTAGTGACATAATTTCAGCAAAATCCTGAAGGGTGGGGGCAAAGTTGGAACCGATTTTCCCAAGTCAAGTGAAAACTGATAAATGAGCCATATAGTACCATAAAGGCAAAGATATACTCAAGAAAATTGACCCGTTTCTGTAGATGCTGGAAATATGCACGCTTATCTTAGTTTTAACAAGACTTTTGAAGAAACTAAATTTCAGCTTGGGGGGGGGGGGGGTGACCGCGATCTGGGGAGGGGACAGTTGTTCCACTTGTCCCATAGCAAATTACGCCCCTGTGTAGGAGAGGGGTCCAAATGAATCGGATCCAGGGGGTTTAAGCTGGGAGGGGAGCGGAGGGCAATTCTCCTTCCGCCCAAATTATGAAAAATACCCTTTTCTGGTACTCTCATTAAAAAAAAAAAAAAAAAAGTATCCCCCTAAAAGATTTTGAAAAATACATTTCTTTGCGGCTTAATAAAAATAAAATCGAAAAAACAATGCCTCCCCTCCCCAAAGATTGTCTCTTCCCTAAATAAGTCCAGCGAATTGTCTCATATTCTTTTAAAATTGTCACATAATTAGCCGTATATGACGGAATATCCCCTTCATCTCCCCAGCAAAATCAATGCCTGCTTTACATGCCTTGCATCAAGCAACATAATTTGATTTGCATAAACTTCAGTGTCAATTGCTGTATGGAAAAGTTTTAATGCAAATGGAGAAGATATATAGGGTAAACATTTTAATGGATTAAAGGGCAAAAGATGGAAATTCTTTGCTTCTCCTTTCTTTACAGCACGTACGAAAAAAACTTTTTTTGAAACTTTTTTTGACTTTCGTGTTCCTTCTTACCCGGAGGGGGTTCTAGGGGAAGTATAGAGGGGGGATTTTAGGGGCACCAAATTTCAAACAAATAATCTAACGGTTATAATCATTTTGTAATTTTAGATTTTTTTTTTACTGAAAGTAAGTAGAGGGTGCTCTTAATAAATGAAAATAATTAATAGATTATTAATTAATTAATAAAATGAAAATAATGAAAAAGATTATAATAAACATAATTAAAATAAATAATTAAAAAATAACTTATTAATTAATTAATAAATTGAAAATAATTTTGTTAATAAAAGAAACTTTTGAACTTTTGACAAAATTTTACCCGAAAATTTTGCCGGGGACAGGGGGAGGGGCGTTAATCAATATTTTGCCCCTGGCACAAGAGAGGCCAGAACCGCCACTGTTCTTACATGGAAGTTGAAATCCCAAGAAGAGTAGTAATTCAAATCAGTAGCAAGGGACGTTTTAACTGCTGTTGCAAAATCCATCAAGTCTTTCAAATGGCATCGGAAATGATAAGAGGAAAAAACAACACTTCTCTGAAAACAAAAATAGTCCATGCCATCTAATATTACCATGAAAATTTTATAAAACCTATGTAAAAATATCGGTTGCATTTTCTTTTCTTTATGTGTTCCCTTAACAGTCGAAGATAAAAGGAACACATTTGCTAAAAAAAAAAAAAAATAATAATTATGTATGTTACATTGTATTTTTTTCTTTTCTGATATTGGGAATAGCCTATATTCTGCATACTAACCTAACCCTTACTTTTTACATCCAACAGGATTTGCCGTGCGTACAGGGCTGCTACAATCAGATCTTTTAAAACCGGGGGAACTAATACGAAGGAACCACTCTAGTGACAGACGAGAAAATGCATTTTCTGCATACATTAAAAGCCCCGTCTTCTTAAAACCTGATTGGCTCTTTTGTGGGAAATATTAAGCCAGTAAAAAGAACGACAAGCTTTCGTGGTACATCCCTTTTTTATAAGTAAAAACCTTCTAAATACAAGCAATGTGTCTTAACTTTTTGGCGGCCAATTCGCACTATCGAAAGTTGAGCTAAACCATAATTTTAATCTCAATCAGGGCCGGGTCGAGCCCCCCCCCCCCCCACCCCCCTCAAAAATTGTTGTCCAACTGGTGCAAAAGAAACAAAATACATATAATATAATTTTTGTTGCATTTTGTACAGTTTTTTTTATCCCTCCGCCCATGCAAAATACCCCCTCCTCCATGATTAACATCCTGGATACGACTCTGATCCAAATTTGGGAAGACCCTTTTATGTTAATAGTACATATTCATATTTGGTGCACCATTAGATTTCAGTTGATAAATCAAGGACATACCTATTACAAAAGCCATAATTACTACATTACCATAACAAAAAGTCATGACAAACAAGCCGTAATGCCATAATTAGGCAATTGACTTTTTAAAAATCGTAAAAAATATGCATTAATAAATTTAATATTAATAGCTAGAAATTCAAAGAACTAGGCCTAATTAATGTCAAGCGAGGTATAAGACAAAATCATGATAATGGAAAAAGATAAAATAGAAATAAAGATCAAATAAAAAAAAAACTATTACAATAAAGGGATTGCTTACATCCAACCGTTAAGTAGTTTACTTAAGATACAAATAATTTGATTATTGTTACATAATATAATTTAATTGAGATCAGGGCAATATCTAGGGGGAAGGTACCAGGTCTGACCCCCCCCCCCAATATCGACATTTTTGTCTGACTAGGTACAAAAGTAACAAAAATGCATGTTGTACATGAACAACTTTTTGTTGTGTTTTGTAAAGTTTTTCGTCACCCCCACCGAACCAAAATATGCCCCTTCCCCGAGCCAAATCCTGGATACGGCTCTGGCTGAGAGGTCAATTCTTCGTGGGCTGCTGAGAATCACTGCCTTGGATGCTATGACATATGATTGCCTTTATTTGCTTGACTTTACTTTATTGAATAAAAAACACACAAATAAGAACTCAGCACCAGGGACTGAAAAATGATCCTTAGGGCCTAAATATTAACCCTGGGAGAAAGTCGAGCATTCATAGTTGTATTTTTGCCTATTTTTTTTTTTTGTGTCTCAAGTATTTTTGTTTATGTTTGATTAGCTGTATAAGCCTGCACTTTATCTTTAACATCACTATGATATTTTATGTTATTCATATTTACTTTATACTTGAAGGCTCATTAAGACCGATGTATAGTTCAGATATAATTTTTGAGCAAGAAATGGTGATCTAGCCGAGTATCCCTTGGATGAGACCCTGTTTGTAAGGAACTACTTTAAATTTCATTCCATACATAGGTAAGGATCCTCAGCTCTTGGCTCCTCCATAAGAGAGGAGCTAATTAGGGGCTAATCATGAGCTAATTGGCTCCTTCCTAAACCTGGGTGATTAAACAAAATTTGATTTTAATTCAAGAGGTTTTGTACTTGTAGACGAGACAAAGTAACGTACAAGAAAGGAGTTGTCATAAATATTTTATTTTCAAGTCGTGACTGTTAAATTGCCAAGAACACTAAAATAAAAACACTCTTGTCCCCGGACTCATTTTATGCCTATATGTTCGACAACCACGATTTTTTAAGATTGTTCTTTTGGTCATTTCAAAATAGTGAAATTTTTGGACGTATCCCATCTTCGTCAGTGTTGTCACATCGAAGTGTTGCCTTTTCCCTCAAAGCTCTCTTGATCTTTCTATTTTTTTTTTCGCACTGATAGAAAATACAACTAATTAGTCAAATTATTCAAAAAAACTAATTAGTAAAACTTGTCAACACTTTTTATCAGTACAAGTTCAAACAATAACAATCTTTACATTGCCAAAAACAACTACACATACAAAGAGAAGCTATACCTTGTTAAGCTATTTGAAACCATACACTTCTAGCTAAATTTTCACTTAAGTTTCCATTTTTATTTAGCATCCACTGCCATCAAAACTGCATAACTCATTAAAAATTGAATTCCCATTTATATTTCTGATATATATATATACATATACATATATATATATATATATATATATATATATATATATATATATATATATATATATATATATATATATATATATATATAATCACCAAAGACCCTAGAATAATAGAGACACCAGATAACTTAACACTAGATTAAGTTTCCACTTAACCAATTAAAATATTCAGATTTCATTTTCACTGTCCTCAGTACTTCGAGTAAAGACTGTAGAATACTAGAGACACCAGAAACATGATAATTTAAGTTTTCAATTAATCAATTCTACTACTACTACTAACAACAACTCACCGCAGCACCAAGACACCTGAGGCCAACACAGCTACGCACTCTCCTCCTAAATCCCAGTCCATTAACCACGGACGACTTGCTTTCTGTTTAGCGCTAGATGGTTGGCCGAAAAAGACAATCTTTGGCAATCTATCATCCTTCATCCGCAGAACATGTCCTAGCCATCTCAACCTTTCTCTCATTATAGCCTTAAAAAGCGGGATTCAACCAAACTTTTCTCACAGCCTACTGTTTTAAATACGGCCAGTCAGCCGGTTACCCAGAACAATCCTTACGCAGTTTCTCTGGAGAACATCTAGCAAGTCTTCATCCGCTTTTTGGAGGGCCCGGGCTTCAGAGCCATATTTGACCAGTGTCATCACTGTAGCTTCCAATATTTTAATCTTGGTTTGCAGAGTTATCTTCCTATTCTTCCAAATTTTTTAAACTTAACTGTGAAAAAACACACTGATCCTTGACTATTTTACTTTTAAAATCTTCACTGCTCCCACCGTCTTTACTACTAATAGGTATATCCATACAATGACAATTACTCTCAGCCTACCTGCTCTGTTTAGAATTTATGTATCATGGAAGGTCATTATAAAATCCTCGTCCTGAATAAATGTACCATAAGTTATCGATTCCACGCTAGAAAAGCTTTTAAGGGAGAATGAGAAATTCTTTTCAACTACCATCAATAATGAACTGGCAGTGAATAATTTGAAATTCAGTGACAAATGGAGTCAGGAAATTTAAGTCAATTCCTATCACTTTGAGAAATGGGATCCCCGATATCATTTTGTCAGGTAGGTTTTTTTTTCCAGCTAGCTGGCAGTCAATTTTTGTATGTGCAAAAACACCTGACTTGGTATTTTAGGAACTAAACACATGAAAAAAAAATTGAAGGATACTAATATTACAGAGAAAAAAAAGTTTATTTAAAAAAAAAAAAAATTTAATCAAAAACTTTTTTCTTACTAGCTTATAATTTTAGACAAAAGAATTAATTTGTTTTTGTGTTCTTGTCATTGGCTCAAAATTTGACAGAGTAACAACGGATAAACAAAAGGGATGTTATTTGGCATCCCTTTCTGACATGTGCTTAAAGAGCATTTTGATTGGCCTACGAAAATATGTCACAAAAATAAACCAATGAAATTAAAGAACACTTTTAACACGAAGGAATAAGACAGCAATTTTGTCTTTTTCTCTTTGTAAAAACTGGGTCCTGATGTCAGTTTGACATCTGTCAGATACTTTGAATGCTCAAAATTTAATTCTTAAGTGCTCAAACTTTAAAATGAATACATAGAACTTACTAAACACTTAATTACTCTGAATCTTTATATATTTAAGAGGTATCTAAACTTTATTTAACTAATCTATTAAAACTTAATAGAAGATGTTCTAATATCAATAAATGTCTTTAGTTTCTAATAAAGACATTTATTCTATTATATATATAAGAATAGATCTAATAAACAACACTTTTTGTAGAACTATAGTAAATAATACTATAATAAATCTAATCAAAAGACATCATTTATACATAGAATTCAGTCTGTGTATCCTGTATGTATTACTACACTGTTCATCTAATCTCTAAAAAACTTTTAAGAAGTTTTTGAGTATACTCTTGCGAAGGCCTTATGATAATTTCCCTGCCCGCTCAAGGCCCTCTTGATCTTTCTAATACTTTCTTCACTGACTGAAATTAGAGATCCCCTGAAAACAAATACTGAATGGTTACTTCCGCCCACATTAGTCACATATTGGGATATCAATTATCCAACAACGCCCAACGGTTAAGTTAATAGCCCAAACCTAATTTTTCAAATACTTTTAAATTTAAATATGATGGTTGTTTTGCACGTGAGGGAAGTTTCCCAGGGAGAAATTGTCCGCGAGGGGGGAAATTTCCCAAAGGTAAATTGTCCGAGAGGGGGGAAATTTCTGTGTTAATTTTTAAGGGACATTTTCCACGGGGAGAACTTTCTCAGGAGCGGATTTTCCGCGGAGGCGTTTTCTAGTGGTATAATTGTCCGCAGGAAGAGTTTCCCCCGGGGGAATGTCCCAAATACTTTAAAATTTAAAAATATGATCATTATGAAAACGCGAGAGGAATTTTGTGTGCAGGATAATTTTACAGGAGGAATTTTCCGCGGAGGGCGAGTTCTTTGCAAGGCGGAATGTTCCACGGGTGAATTTTCCTTCAATTTCAATATTTTTAGATCGCGCAACCCCATGACAGGTAAGCTCGTTTAATTACATTCAAGACAACATTCTAAAGAAGACATCTATCTTTATATCTATTGTATTTATATTCGACTTTCAAATGTCGAATCGATCGGGACGGAGAATTCGAGTAGAGAATCGGGGAAATAATTAAGGGAAAACTTACCATTTCTCGTTTCTTCTCCAATGGCAGCATCTTGTTCCAAATTTTTCAATTCAAAATCGAGATTAGCTTGCGTTTCTTCTAAATTCCATGTCAATAAGGCTATAAAACAAAATTTATCGGTTAATTTATTGAAAAATCGCCTTGCATGAATAAGTTACCTGATTATATCTATCTGAATAATGCAAAAGTATCTAACAATTAAATAAAATATGAATTTTAAGATGTCGGAGAACAAATGTCGAATGAGGCCCTTTTCTTTAGAATCATTCAGGGATGAAATTTGATCCAGGACAAATTATAAAGACATTTATAAAATAAACTTTTACATTACGTCGCAAAGGAGTTGTTTAAACAGAATGCAAATTTGACTATAGGAGCTATTTAAGATTTGGACTGAAATCTAGTTAAATATATTATAGGCTGGGTTGCCATCCAAGATAAATATTTTGAGAGTATGGTGCTAACTAACAACCTGACTTTTTCAAATAAAAACCTGTATTTTTTTTGGTAAGTATTTCAATTGTGTAAACATGATGTAAAAAATCAAAACTTCAAGCTTCAAGGCCGGTTTAACGATTAAATCTCTAGTAATTGAACATTTCAGTATTGAAAGTATTAAGTACTCATTAAGTCATTTTTTAAATATTACTATTATTCATCATGTAATATTCACCAATTGATTCGCCATTAATTCATTATTAATTATTGTCATTATTATGTCATTTTTCAATTAGTTTTGCTAAGTTTAGCTCTTTCTAAAAAACTAAAAAAATTAATAACATCACAAAAATTAAAATACTTAAAATACAAATACATTTTTAAAAACATTTGAAAATGGGCGCTAGCCAAGGAACAGTTTTTAGGTTGAAACTACTACTAAATTACTAACTACTAATTACTAAATTACTAATTACTCCTACTAACAATTCACTGAAGCACCAAACCACATGAAGCCCACTCCTTCTTCACTCCAATCTATTCAAAGCTTCTCTCTTTACCCCCTCACAATAAATTACAACCTCTTCCCAATCCATCTGGGGACGACCTACTTTTTGCTTGATCGCAGATGGTGGGTCAAAAATTAACCTGGCGATCTGTTATCCTCTATCCGTACAACGTTGCCTACCCTTTATTTCAACGTTGCTTACCCTTTATTTGAACGTTACCTTATCCATTATGTCATTAAATCCCTCGAAACAGGGGTCAAAACACATTTTTGTACCTAATTAAATAAGAAAGAACAAGTTTTTTCAACTGAAAGTAAGGAGCAACATCAAAACTGAAAACGAACAGAATCTATTACGTATATGAGGGGTTCGTCCCCTACCTCGCTCTTTGCGCTAAAGTTCAAATTTTGTTCCAATTCTTTAAGAATGACCCATGAATCCCAAAGGCCGTTTAATTGGAATAATTAGCTCTTTTGAAAGTACTAAAAAACTTTAGTGTAAAGAGCGAGGTATTGACTAGGGGCAACCCCCTTATATGTGTAATAATTTCTGTTCGTTTTAAGTTTTAATGTTGCCCCTTCCTTTCAGTTGAAAATAACTTGTTTTTTTTTTTAATTTCTGATCGTTTTTTAAACAATGCTGGGAAATCCGGTACACCCTTCATTGAAATGTCTCCCATGAAAACTTCCTCCATTGAAAGATTCTCCCACGCAGCCTCCCTCGTAACTCGTAACTAGATTCTCCCTCGTAACTTTTGATGAGTAAAACTAAACTTGATGAAACTAAAAATCCGATTCTTTTGATGTGTCTATTGGTATCAAAACTCCGTTTTTTAGAGTTTCGGTTACTATTGACCGGGTCGCTCCTTACTTATAGATCGTTACCACGAACTGTTTGAAAAAATTATCCTAGGCATTTTCTTGGGAGAATGTTCGAGAATTTTCCTCAACCTTTCGTAGCACCAATATCAGAGAGCTAAACTTGATCCCCGGTATTACCATAGCTCCCAATGTTCTAATTAGTTTGCAGACTTATAATCCTATTCTTCCCGAAGTTCTTCGAAAAACTTCTTCGAAGTTTTTCAACTTCGCAAAACACCCTGCACCTTGGGTGTTTTACTTTTTACACCTTCATAGCTTCCATCATCTTTACTAACCATACTACCCACGTAAATGGAGCTATTCACTTGATCGACTGTCTTGGTGCAGAACATCACATTTTTATCCTCATTTGCTTCTAGTCTAAGCGACTCGGTCTTCTTAACATTAATTGTTAAGCCTATGCTTGAGCACGGAACTCAAAAATCCCCAAAAATTCAGTCATTTCGACAACATATTTATCTAGAACACTAAGATCTGGTTGATTTTGAAAATAATACGCTTACTATTCAGTTCGTTGTCTTTTTTCTTCGTTTGCATTATCTGTTGTTTTTTCTTCGTATTTTTGTATTTATTCCTGATTTATTTTTGTGTGAGTTTACATTTATTGTAGATGTGAAATACCGGCTTTTCAGTTCAGTATCTATCTGTCTATACGCCACAGCATAAACTTATATATTTATGTTTTGCTATACACTCAGATCAGCTATATAGTATGAATCTACGACAGTTTCACATTCTCATCTAAACGAATTCCTCTCCCATAGCCTTTTCTATGTTCCACAGGACAAGTCAATCAAAATAACAGAGGAGGAAGGACACAACCCAGCATAGCCCTTGATTCCACACCGAACCGATTAGTGACCTCCATGGGCAAATGCAGTATTTTTTGTTGGGGGGGGGTATTTTTTCGAAGGTGGTCTTACAAAACATTCTTTAAAAAAAACATATATAATTTTTTTTGGTACTTGTATGATATAGGCCCTGCCTAATATTCTTCTAATATATTTCTCTGACGCTCAATCCTATAGAAATATACCAAAGTAATATAAAATTATAACATTTGAGAAATAAATTTGGGCTATGTATTTGCACATTAGGGGGAGGGGGTAAAGCATAGCGGGTCTGCATTCCTAAAGTGTTAGGTACAATTATAAGGTGATTGGGTAAGATCTTTCATAGGTAAAATTATTCTGCACATTATGTTGTAAAAATTGTATTCTAATTTCATACTGTCCAAATACTTCCCCCCCATTCCCTAATGTGCAAATTCCACACCGAACCGATTAGTGACCTCCATGGGCAAATGCAGTATTTTTGTTGGGGGGGGGGGTATTTTTTCGAAGGTGGTCTTACAAAACATTCTTTAAAAAAAACATATATAATTTTTTTTGGTACTTGTATGATATAGGCCCTGCCTAATATTCTTCTAATATATTTCTATGACGCTCAATCCTATAGAAATATACCAAAGTAATATAAAATTATAACATTTGAGAAATAAATTTGGGCTATGTATTTGCACATTAGGGGGGGGGGGTAAAGCATAGCGGGTCTGCATTCCTAAAGTGTTAGGTACAATTATAAGGTGATTGGGTAAGATCTTTCATAGGTACAATTATTCTGCACATTATGTTGTAAAAATTGTATTCTAATTTCATACTGTCCAAATACTTCCCCCCATTCCCTAATGTGCAAATATATAGCCCAAATTATATATTTTCCATCGATTCTGTCAATTCTCTTTGTCATGTCTCACGCTAAGCTGAAAAAAACTAACAAAGAAACCGGTTCTATAATGCGTCAATGAATGAACAACTTGAGCGGTAGGGCGTACATCATACAAGTGCAATTTTTATATGCATTTTTGTTATGTTTTTAAAAGTCGGACAAATAATTCAGGTGGGAGGGGGTCAAACGCGGAAATCCCATTAGATACGGCCTTGCTAACCCCACTTCCAACCTTAACCATAGCAATATTATTCTCGCTCATAGCACTAGTCACTTTGATATACTTAACAGTAAATCATAAAGGGATAGGACCTTCCCTAATGCTTTTTTATCGACTGAAGTAAACCCCTGGTAATAATCTATAAAACTGAAGATATGTATCTGATAATTTAGACACTTCTCAATCATTAATGTAAGAGTGAAAACATGGTCGAAACATCCTCTCCCCTTTCTATCCCTACCCCTTCATTCTCCCAAAACCTTTTCTACAGCATGTCTAATCAGTATAATCATGGTAAATAATTATGCTTCCGATAAATCCGTGGCGTTCTGCAAAAAGGGCCGCTTTCTCCCGAAAATGAGTTAAGCCTATGTTTCTAAGAGCTTGGAGAGATCTATTGATAAGGTCTATTCAAACTGGATTTATCCTTAATTCTGACCTGGTTGTAAAATGTTCCAAAAGGGCATAAAAAGAGCGTAAGTCCCTTATCTTCTAAGTAACGAGTAATTCAGCAATTTGGACAATCCCATTGAATTCCGATCAAAAAGTTCACTTGGAATCAGGCTTTAAAGCTTCAAGTTTCTTAAATTCTGTTTGGTAAGAAAGAATTGTCATTGTGTGCTTTTATTTTCATTTCGCTCTCCTTTAAAATTAGGAAAAGTGAAGTTGGGCCCTTATTGCAAAACGAAAAGGAACTATCAAGCTAAAGCCTCTGTTATTCCCACGCTCACTTTTATCATCTATCTTATCAAGCAGTTTAACTAACGTTTTCCTAAGACCACTTGGCGCTTCACCTTTTTGAAAAACACTATTAACAACATTCCGTAATTTATCTTTAACTTGATAACCACCATATTTCAAAAACTTGCTTACAAAACTATCAACATCAGAGGTCTTACTATTTTTCTAAACTTTAAGTACTGTCTCTAACTTCTCCCAAATTAAATCTTCCTTCAATTTTAATTTATTAAATATTTTGCTGCAAAAAGCGCGTATTTTTTTTATGTGCGCCAAAATACGAGCAAAACTGGCAAAAAAACAATACGAAGGTTCTAGCTTGAATAACGCCACCGCCGTTCATCCCTTGGTAAATTTGGAGCAGCTTAAAAACTGGACTGATCTGATTTATCGTGCCAGGCACACTGTCTGGCACAAAGTGCCAGGTCACTTATATAGCTAAAAATAAGAGAAAAGGTATCAACTTTGAGTTCCATACTGGGCTTCAAATTGAATTTGCAAGCAAAGCAATTATTATATTCAGAAAGAGCATAAAAAAGGCATTGAGTGGCATGTTCAACTTACTGCTAGGTTAGTAATTTAAAGTGTTCCAAACTTACCCATCCCTTAGCACTAGGCTTACATAAAACTAAAATTATTCTTATTTCCTTTGATGTTTTGGCACGTGTTCGCTAATTTAATAAAACTTAAACTTAGTAAAACTAAAGTAAAAGTTAATAGTCATAAAAGTTCAGAGCTTTTGCAATATCTTTTTTTATCTGGGACATTTGATTATGGGACAGACTGGGACCCGATATTGAGAAACGGTGCACTAAAAAGCAGAGGCTATTTTTAGGGGGAACAGACGGGGCACTTGCCCTGGGTGCAGAAATTTTAGGGGCTAACATTTTCAAATAAAAAATCTAACGGTCATAGTCATTTTGTAATTTTTGAAATTTTATTTTTATTAGAATAAATTAGAGGGCACAGTTATAAATTGAAAATAATTAATAAACTATTGATTATTTAACGAAATAAAACAACAACTAAATAATGATAACTAAATATTTTAAATAATAAATTAAAAAATAGCTGAAAAAAAATAATTAATTAATTAATTAATTTTAAATAGTTTCGTCAATAAATAAAAATTTTATTAGAATTTGGACTGAGATTTTTGTGGGAGATAGGGAGGGGTTTCTAATCAAGATTTTGCCCCGGGTACAACAGAAGCCAGAACCTCCACTGCTAAAAAGTAAAGGCTGGAATCCAGAATGAAACTTTTAATACTTTAGTCAAACAGTTCGTTGTAACCAATAGATATATCAAAAGAATCGGCTTTTTATGCTGATTTCAAATATATATTTTTTGTTAAGTTTAATCTTAACCCATCAAAAGTTACGAGCCTGAGGAAATTTTCCTGATTTTCGAAAAAAGGGCAAAACAGCCCCTAAAAGTAAGGTGATCTCAATGAAAATCACACCATCAGATTCAGCACATCAGAGAACCTTACTGTTTAAGTTTCAAGCTCCTATCTACAAAAATGTGTAATTTTGTATTTTTTGCCAAAAGAAAGATCACGGATGCGTGTTAATTGTTTTTCCCCCCAGGGGTGATCGTATTGACCATGTGGTCCTAGAATATCAGGAGAAGGTTCATTCAAACAAAAATTAAAAGTTCCAGCGCCCTTATTAAGTGACCAAAAAATTGGAGGGCAACTAGGCCCCCTACCCCGCCTCTTTTTCCCTAAATCATCTAATGTAGATTTTGAGATAGCCATTTTGTTCATCATAGTTGAAAGGCCTAATAACTATGCCTTTGGGTATAATATGACCCCCTCCTACACAGCCCGAGGGGAAAAGTATTTAAGTTATAAAATTTTCCCATTCTTTGCGACAAGTATTTGTTATTGGGATGTAGGAAAACATTTTTGGGTGGAGGGGGACAAATTTTCGTCTGGGAGTATTTCCACGGGGTAATTTTCCATGGGGAGGGGTTTACAGGGAGTGAACTTGTCAGGGAAAATTATACATTGGGGGAACTTGCGATAATCCTATACAAAATTCTTGTTATATGTTTTGCTTTCTTTTTTCCGTCTCAATTTTACGCGCAGAGTAGTTAAGAGTAATTCTCCGGGGTAAATTTTCACCAGGATTGGATTGTCTAGAGGATATTTCCGTGGGGAGGGAGTTTCTCCGTGGAGGTGGGGCCACATATCCTGGTATTCTTTAAAAAATGATAAGAAATTAAATAAAAAAACAAGTTTTCACAACTGAAAGTAAGGAGCAACATTAAAACTTAAAGCGAACAGAAATTATTTTGTATATAAAGGAGTTTGCCCCCTCCTCAACACCTCGCTCTTTACGCTAAAGTTTGAATTTTGTCCCAGTCGTTTAATAATGACTCCTGAAAGACAAGGGCCGTTTAATTAGAACAATAAGACACTTTTTTAAAAGTACTAAAAATCTAACTAAAACTAAACTAAAGTTTTAACTTAACTTAAAAACTAAAAGTACTAAAAAGAGTGATGTGTTGAGGAGGGGGCAGCCCCCTTTATATGCGTAATAATTTCTGTTCGTCTTAAGTTTTAATTTTGCTCCTTACTTTCAGTTGAAAAACTTGTTGTTTTTTTATTTAATTCATTTCAGCTCAAGTTTAAAGGCACACTGAAGATATTTAGATTTTTTTTAGGGGGGGGGGGCAAATATATGAGAAACCGACCCCAAAACCCTCCTTAAACTAAAAAATATTAATACAAACATAAAGTACATCAAAATTTAAATCACTCATTATTAATCAGTCATTTACTTGTTACTTTTATCAAAATGTAATTTACTCAACGAAGACAAAAGCAATAAGCGAACAAATAAAGGAAATCATAAGACTAATCACAGGAGGCGTGGCTTGCCGAAGAACAGAGTTGTCAGTCGTAAAAAACGTCGTAAAACTACCCACATAAATATGTTAGCCTGGATAGCTAACTGGAAAAACAAGGAGGCAGCTACTTTCAGAAATCAAGTGCAGCAGGTGGCGCGTCCCGAGCGTGGCGGAAACTGTGCTAAGGGTACTGAAAACTGTGCTAAGGGTACTGAAAACTGTGCCAAGCGTGACGGAAACTACCTAGCGTGGCGGAACTGTTTGGAACATGTGGCGCTCTTAGAAGGACACTGGGTGGAGGAAAATCGGCACCCCGTCGGAAAAAATAGAAAAAAAGTAGGATTCTGTTTGATCCCTTATGTATGTATAAACGAGTTTGGTAAAAATTCTGAAAAATCAACTGAGTTTTTAAAAATGATCTAGATATTCAGATGCTGCGCTTACACTTGAATATAGTAGTTTTATAAATAAATATTGATAAATATTTAAATAAAATTTAAATAAATATTAAGCTTTAAGACAAAAATTTGCTCTCCATGAGCATCTCCGTTTTAAAAATGTGTACTTAAAAATGTATAATCCCATTAAAAATGTTTTAAAAATGTATAATCCCGAGCACACTCAAGAAGTTTGCTTTGTTTGATCTGAGTAAAACCGGTTTTTCTCTCGCACTCAGTTATAATTAGCTTATTTTTTCGTGAAATAAACTCCAATTCAGGTATTGTAATTAAATATTTAATATGTAGACGTGGTTGGGTTAGGTATTTAATATGCTTTCCATAATTCTCTGTTGTAGTTTCCGTAATTTTGTTACTTTGTAAGCATTATGTTTGCATCATATTTTGATATATTTCATTATGATTAACCTAACTTTACTTCTTGAGTGTGCTGGGGATAATGCAAAAAAACACATTCGTAAATTTAGTACGATAATAAAAAATCATGGGCAGCAAGCTAGCGCTGCCTAAGTAAAGAACGAATTGGGCACAATGTGTTTTTTTTCTCCATACCTGGGCACTTCGTATCGAAGGAGTTGTCGTAGAAACTTCGAAAATGGCCCCTCCACGCCCATCATTCCCCCAAACACATCCAATCAAAATTTGGAGATGGCCATTTTGTTCAGCGTAGTTGATTTCCAGATAGAAACTATGTTTTTGAGGAGGACACTCCCCCACAACCCTCGGGGCACGGATTTTAAGTTATGCCCTGAGGGCATATAAGAACGATGTTGGCACTATGTACTATTTATTATTTTTTTCCTTTAGAGCAGGGCACTTCATATGAAAGGGGCCGTCGTAGAACCTTCAAAAGGGGTTCATTCGATTGGAAATTGAGATTTCTAGTGCCCTTTTTAATAGTCGAAAGTGAGTGGAGAGCAATTAACCCCCCTCTTACGCCCACCATTTCCCCAAAAACATTCAATCAAAGTTTAGAGATAGACATTTTGTTCAACGTAGTTGAAAGTTCTGGAAATTATGTATTTAAGGATGACAAACCCCCCAGAGCCCCAAGGGCAAAGGTTGTAAGTTCTGCCCTGGGGGCATATAAGGTTTTTACAGATAGAGTTGTCGTAAAACTTCAAATGGGGCTCATTCAATTCGAATTGAGAGGGCTAGTGTCATTTGTAATAGTTGAAAGTCATTAGAGAGTAACTAACCCCCCTCTCACGCCCAGCATTCCTCAAAACACATCCAATCAAAATTTTCAGATACCCATTTTGTTCAACGTAGTAGAAAGTTCTGGAAATTAGGTCTTTGAGAATGACACCCCCCAGCACTCGGGGCAAGGGTTGTAAGCTATGCCCTGGGGGCATATAAGATTTTTATTGAAAGTTTTGTCGTAGAAACTTCAAAAGGGTTCATTTGATTGGAAATTGAAAGGTCTAGGGCCATTTTTAATAGTTGAAAGTGATGGGAGAGTGACTACCACCCCTCTCACGTCCACCATTTCCCAGAACACATCCAATCAAGATTTTGAGATAGCCCTTTTATTTAACGTAGTTGAAAGTTCTGGAAATTTGGGCTTAGAGGATGACAACCACCCTAACAGAACTTAGGGAAAGGGTTGTAATTTATGCCCTGGGGGCATATAAGGTGTTTATAGAAAGCGTTTTCGTTTCCAAAAGGGCTCATTCGATTGGAAATTAAAAGGCCTAGTGCCCTCTTTTTAGTCGAAAGTGATTGGAAGGCTTGACATTTCATAGGCAGCGCACTAGCGCTGCCTAAGTAAAGAACGATGTGGGCACAAATTGTTTTTTTTTCTCCATACCAGGGCACTTCGTATCGAAGGAGTTGTCGTAGAAACTTCGAAAAGGGCTCATTCGATTGGAAATTGGAGTGGCTAGTGCCCATTTTAAAAGTCGAAAGTGATTGGAGGGCAACTAGCCCCCTTCCACGCCCATCATTCCCTCACAAACATCCAAAAAACATTTTGAGACATCCATTTTGTTAAGCGTAGTTGATTTCCATAGAGTAATTATGTTATTGAGGAGGACAATCCCCCGCACCACTCTGGGCTGGGGTTTAAAGCTATGCCCTGGGGGCATAATAGGTTTTAATAGAAGGCGTTGTCGTAGAAACTTCAAAAAAGGCTCATTCGATTGTAAATTCAATGGGCTCGTGCCCGTTTTAATAGTCGAAAGTTATTGGAGGACAACTAGCCCCCCACGCCCATCATTCCCCCAAACACATCCAATCAAAATTTTGAGATAGCCATTTTGTTCAGCGTAGTTGATTTCCAGATAGAAAATATATTTTAGTGGAGGATACTCCCCTACAACCCTCGGGGCAAGGGTTTTAAGTTAGGCCCTGGGGGCATATAAGGTTTTCATAGAAGGCGTTGTCGTAGAAACTTCAAAAAGGCTCATTCGATGTTGCCTCAAGATTAAATCAAAATGCACTGTGATAATACTAATTCCCAAACAGGCATCTCACCAGTATCCCAAGAACGACTGAGGGTATTGTGTCCAAACTTTCAGGACTAAATCTTCTCTTAAAATTTAGCCAAATCCAAATTGTTAAAGTTTATCCAAACAATCAAAGAAAGTAAACAGATTTTTTTTGTGAATGGTGTTAAGCTTTCCATTTCAGATCAATTAGAGGTTGCATGAGACCATATAAAACTGTACAGCTTGTTTCCAAATTTTTAAAAGGGTTATGTTGTTAAGAATTGCTGAAAATTTTTCTCCAGCATACAAATAGCAGGCGAAACTATAAAGTCTTAAAAAATGAAAAGATTTAAAGTCTTATTTTCTTCTTCCCTAAAAAGACTATGTCAATATAAAACGAACAGAAATTAATTTAAAAAAAAAATTCCACAAAATAAGTTTTTAAAAGACAAGTAAAGAACTCCATTAAACAAAAAATGAGCAAAAATAAAATTAAATAATCTTCCAAGCTCGAAACTACCACAAATTAGCATCGATAAATAAATGAAATCCAAAACAAACAGAAAATACAATAATTAACCGACTCAAACTCAAAACGAGCAGAAATTAAAATAAGATGGGCGCAAAACCCCTATGCCTTCCCAAGGCCAGAAGAAAATTTGCACTTTACTGAAAAAATACGAATGAATGTGCATTGTCAGTTTAATATACACATACTGATATTTAGTAATCAAAATGTTAATAATATTTGATTTATTAAAGTTATAAAAGTAAAAACATTTATATTTTTTTCAGTAAAGTGCAAATTTTGTTCTGGCCTTGGGAAGGCATAGGGGTTTTGCGCCCAACTTATGTTAATTTCTGCTCGTTTTGGGTTATTTATTGTAATTTCTGTTCGTTTTGGGTTTCATTTATTTATCGATGCTGATTTGTGGTAGTTTCGAGCTTGGTAGATTATTTGATTTTATTTTTGCTCATTTTTGTTTAATGGAGTTCTTTACTTTTCTTTGAAAAACTTATTTTGTGGAAAAAGTATTTTGAATTAATTTCTTAATTTTGTGGAAAAGTTTTTTTTAAATTAATCATTAAAAACACGCAGGATTTCAACAGTTTCAGTGAGAAATCCACTTGATCTGAGGCAAGATTCGTACCCCACCCCCAAAAATATAAATACCCTTACAAATTTTCTAATAGTTTATAATAATTTCCCAGTGATTTACCTCTTTTATAAAACCCTCCCCCTCCAAAAAATCCTGCGTACATAGCCAAATAGGATTCATACTTCTTAGAGTTCAGTTTCGTTGCAAGTTCTAATGTAGCCATGACAACAGGTTCCATCAATAACATGGAGGAGTCTTCATTAAATCTCTCTGTACACCATTGACGGAAGTAAGAGACTCATTTTCGAGCGATACATCAATTTGGCAAAGGTATTGTACCGCTTTAGTTTTGAAGATAGTTTTACATAATATTAATGAAGTTATGCCTAAGGTATTTTTCCTGGTAACATAACAGATTGCCAACTTTTCTTTAAAGATTCTAAGTTAAAAATACCGGTTTCAAGCTAGATTTTTGACAACTAAAAAAATCTTAAGGACGTTAGATACCTAAAATGTCATTTTAGGCCGTATCCAGGGTTTTTTCCGGGTCCCCCAACTTTTTGTCCGACTTGTAAAAACATAACAAAAATGAATATAAACAAATTTGCAATGGTCTCTGTTCTAAAACTCCCTCCGAATACATACCCCCTCGAAAACAAAAATACTGGATACGGCTGACAGTTTGAAAGACAAAGGGCCCATTAGTAAATTTTCCAGCCACACAAGGGGCTCCCGAACACAGGGGGCTAGTTTTTAAGAAAGGAAACCTTTAATCCCCTACTAATTGATAAGCAAAACGCTGTCTAATCAATGTATGTGCAACATAAGTAATTCGCATCCTGTGTCCGCAAAGATTTCAATCAAGGCAGATAGAACAAAAGGAAACTCAAAAACTGTAAAATTATTCAGATACATTTTTTTTAGCTGATTTTTAATTTTTCCCAAGCAGATACACTAGAATATTCTTAGAGACTGCCCTTTCCTGAACTCAAGAAAATTCTGCTCCATTCAATCACAAAAACAAATTTACACTTTTTAATGATGTAAGTTTCCTTAAATCTGAATATCTCTTTATTAAAAGACAATTTAGTGTGACACCAAGGCCGTAGGGGGATTGGGGGTTTGACCCAACACGCTAAAACTAAAAAAAAAAATCACAAAAGGATTTTCGGGGCAGGGGTTCAAAAACTTTAAAAAACTTGTTTAGTTACGTTTCTTACGAGTCTGACAATCGAAAAGGGTTCAAACCCCCTAACCCCCTTGATATGGTCTTGGTTCGACTCGTCGAAACGTAACAAAAATGGATATAAATAAATTTTAGATGCGATTTTTTGTAGCCTCCATCCCCCCAAAAATCTTTTTGCAACCCTCCCACCCTGAAAAAAATACTGCATACGGCCCTGTGTGACACCATGACAATTATTGAGCTTAGTTTTCTAATTCTTATAGTTTTCTGCAGTTGATACCCTAGGTAGACAAAGAAAAAGATGCAAAAGATATGCACTCATCAACATCAAGAGTAAATGTTAAATGTGTAACACCAAGATTGACACTAGGTTTAACATTATCTGCAGGGGCTAATCTCAAGCATCTTTATTGTGGGAGGGGGCAAGAGGGATCCATATCCAGATAGTCAAGGGACATGGAATACATAATAATTTTTTTCTCCGCATTATTGGGAAAGGGGAGGTGGGCAACTTACCCCCTTGCCCCAGTCCCAAAAGACTCCCCTGATTATCTGTTTAACACCAAGAGTCAGGAGCGAATCCAGAATTAATGATACGGGGGGGGGTCACATAAGAAATTTGGCTCTTCATCGGTATTTTTAACCCTCATAACCTGGAATTCCTCCGATTTTCGATCTTCTGAGTGAGGGGGGAATGTGCCCCTAAAATCACCCCTGTCCAAAGTAGGTGTCTACAACATTCATAATCTAGGGGACAATTTTGGTGTTTTTTTTTTATATAAATGAAAATACCAAAAGATATTTTTCAATTAAAGAGCCAAAAAGAAAAAATTTTCAAAATCTAGGGCGGAGGGCCAAAAAAAAATTAGAGGGCTTTTAACCCCTCCCCCTAATTGATATGCCTGGCGAAGAAATAACAAAGGCTGGGAGGAGGCAGTTGGGGAAGCACTTATTCCCTTTAGATTCTTCCCCAGCCCCACTCCCCCTATATTTCGAAATATTTACATTGTAAAAATTCCTTTTCGGTATTTTTTTTTTAAAAGGTGTTTTTTTTTTTTTAAAAGGTAAAGGTATTTTTAGGAAAAAAAATCCCCCTCACGATTTTGACTAATACGTTTTATCTCATAGCATATCAGTTGGTTATTTTTATTTAACGAGACATAAATCAAAATCTATTATGTTCCAAAATAGTTCTATTCCAAGACACCTATTCCAGATTTATTTCATGATCTTGATAAAATCGAAGTAAGTCCTTGGGACACCCATACTTTGAAAAGAAGTGGCATGCGCTAATGTTAACTAGTATTTACTTCAGCAGTTATTCAGGCATAGAAAAGAAACACATTTTTAGGCAGAATCCCAATATTTCTATTCCTAGAAACCCATTCAGATTTACTCCATGATCTTGATAAAATCGTATCAAGTTCTTGGGACACACCTACTTCTGAAAATAAGTGGCATGCGCTAATGATAACTAGTATTTTATTTCAACAGTTATTCAGGCGTAGGAAAGAAATACCGTTTTAGGGAGAATACCAATATTTCTATTTTTAGAAACCTAATCCTTATTTATTTCATGATCTTGATAAAATAGTAGCAAGTCCTTGGGACACATCTACTTCTGAAAAGAAGTGGCATGCGCTAACGTCAACTAGCATTTTACTTCAGCAGTTATTCAGGCGTAGGAAAGAAACACCTTTTTAGGCAGAATCCCAATTCAATAAAAAAAAACTTTTTCTCGGTTTCCACACGTTCTAAACAAGCTAAATCAAACAAGACGAGTTTCTTTGGTCCCAGGAAACATACAAGAAACAAATCAAGGCAAAAAAGGAAGCGAAGCAGAACAAAAAGCAGTTGATTGTAAATTACGATTCGCTCATGACGATATTGACTACTTTTGGAGGGGTTCTTATCAAAGCTCTATTTAAACAAGAATTTAATCGAGCAGTAACAGTTTGATTTATTTTCATATTTCGAAAATGAAAAATGAAGAAGCATAAAAAGAAGAAACACAAAGGACAGAAGAATAAGAAGAATCGGAAGATGAACAGTAGAAGAAAAAAATACAGAGGAAGAATAAAAAGGCTGAAGAAGTACAGAAGAAAAAGAAGAAAAAGAAGAAGGGCAGAAGAAGAGAAGGACAGAAAAAAAAAAAGAAAAAAAAAGAAGAAGGACAAAGAACAACGAAATTGTTCTTGTTGTTGTTTGTCCTTCAGTTTCTTTTTTTCATTCATCATGTATACCCAGTGTAGTTTTAGAACCTGCTCTCAGATTTTATTTTCGATCTCACGAAGGAGGTTTAGACACAGCTTAAAATATCAGCATAATTTGGAAAAGGGGAGATTGATAACTCAGCGCCATAGCCAAATTAGCACCCCGCTTGTAAGGCATAAACCGTTGTCTGCCATAGTAAACAAAATTAAATGAAAGATTTAACTTTCATTTATCAAACAATTTATTGATAATAAATGATACAAAATTAATTTTACAGAAATTAATACCAGATAAAAGTTTTATTTCACTCAAAATATAACAAAGAATATTGGTGTTTAGGGGGGGAGGGGTAGTCGAAAAGTAAAAAATAATGATCAAATGAAAGAAAAGAAACCGCGATAGCTTTTAGTACCACAAACGAGCTGCTCACAATCCAAACTAATTAAATCTGCTTATGTTTTTATATGTATGTTAGTACAGTGTTTCTTAACCTTTTTACCATCGCGAACCCTGTTAAAATTTTCTAATTTGTGTTAAATTTTCATTGACCAACTTTATGTTTGATGGACTTCTCGTTTGATTAATTTTTAACTTTTGTTTTGATGTCTTGGTTGCTTCTCGTTCTCTTTCGTTTTATGTTTGATTGATTTTATGTTTGATTGATTTCACGTTTGATTAATTTTTACTTTTGTTTTGATATCTTGGTTGCTTCTCGTTCTCTTTCGTTTTATGTTTGATTGATTTTATGTTTGATTGATTTCTCGTTTGATTAATTTTTAACTTTTGTTTTGATGTCTTGGTTGCTTCTCGTTCTCTTTCGCTTTATGTTTCATTGGTTTTATGTTTGATTGATTTCTCGTTTGATTAATTTAAACTTTTGTTTTTATGTCTTGGCTGTTTCTCGTTCTCTTTCCTTTTAGGTTTGATTGATTTTATGTTTGATTGATTTCTCATTTGATTAATTTAAACTTTTGTTTCGATTTCTTGGTTGCTTCTCGTTCTCTTTCGTTTTATGTTTGATTGATTTCTCGTTTGATTAATTCTTAACTTTTGTTTTGATGTCTTGGTTGCTTCTCGTTCTCTTTCGTTTTATGTTTGATTGATTTCTCGTTAGATTAATTTAAACTTTTGTTTTGATGTCTTGGTTGCTTCTCGTTCTCTTTCCTTTTATCTTTGATTGATTTTATGTTTGATTGATTTCTCGTTTGATTAATTTAAACTTTTTTTTCGATGTCTTGGTTGCTACTCGTTCTATTTCATTTTATGTTTGATTGATTTCTCGTTTGATTAATTTTTAACTTTTGTTTTGATGTCTTGGTTGCTTCTAGTTCTCTTTCGTTTTATGTTTGATTGATTTTATGTTTGATTGATTTCTCGTTTGATTAATTTAAACTTTTTTTTTGTGTCTTGGTTGCTTCTCGTTCTCTTTCCTTTTATCTTTGGTTGATTTTATGTTTGATTGATTTCTCGTTTGATTACTTTAAACTTTTTTTTCGATGTCTTGGTTGCTTCTCGTTCTCTTTCGCTTTATGTTTGATTGATTTCTCGTTTGATTAATTTTTAACTTTTGTTTTGATGTCTTGGTTGCTTCTAGTTCTCTTTTGTTTTATATTTGATTGATTTTATGTTTGATTGATTTCTCGTTTGATTAATTTTTAACTTTTGTTTTGATGTTTTGGTTGCTTCTCGTTCTCTTTCGTTTTATATTTGATTGAATTTATGTTTGATTGATTTCTCGTTTGATTAATTTAAACTTTTGTTTTGATGTCTTGGTTGTTTTTCGTTCTCTTTCCTTTTATGTTTAATTGATTTTATGTTTGATTGATTTCTCGTTTGATTAATTTTTAACTTTTGTTTTGATGTCTTGGTTAATTCTTCTTCTGTTTCGTTTTACTTGAGCACATGAAGTAAAATCGACTCTTTTGGAGCTTGGGATAGTTTTTGGACAGTAAATATTATCTTATCCTTCAGTACCTCACAGTCAGGCACATGACTCGAAGGGTCAGGGGGATACCTTGTTTTTTGTTACATATCCTGTTTTTTTTACCTTGTTTGGGGATAACTTGTTTTTCATTGAAGAAATCGATCCAAAAAAAAATTGCCACCGCCGCATAGATTTTGAAAAATAAATTTATCACCTTTCCTTGTTGTTTGTTTTCTTTTCTTGTTTTTCTTTTTTGTTTAGCACTGAGACGACTTGGCGGAGGTCCTTGTCAAAATTATTTGCTTGTTCTTCGTCTTCATGTTTTGCCACTGGCTGACAAAATCCTCGTTTTCTCACCCTTTTTTAATTTTATTTTTCATTTATTATTTCCTTTCCTCTCTTAGCTCCATATGTCGCCTTTCCTATTTCCGTGAATTGACACCCCTGCTACCAGCCTGTTTTCATATTCTAATTCCATCCATCCGATCATGTCTTCACAGCTACATGTATAGGGCGCGACAAGGTTAGTAGCCTCTGGAATACAGTTTGTTTTCACGAAAATAACCCCAACAAGCTTTAAAGTTATTCCAACCCAACGTCCAGCACGTATACATCTTTTGGGGAGATTGAAAATTTAAAAAATATGTTCCTATAATCGTCATAATTTGCCTGTTTTGTTTGGAGAATTCACCCTCTCCCACCCTTCTGAATATATGCCATCCCGGCAAGGCTGTATCCAGAATTTTTGTTCGGGGTAGTGGGTGCTATTTTTTTTTTGGGGGGGGGGGGGAGGGAGGGGTAGCCTACTAAAAACACAAAACGCGTCAAAAATGTGTTTATATGAATTTTCGCTACTTTTTCACCGGTCAGACAAAAAAATTTGAATGGAGGGGGAGGGTTCAGACCCGGTAGCCCCCACCCCCAGTTACGCCTTTGTATCGCGTCGTTTTATTTTTATAATAGCTCGAACTACGGTGATTCAACAATTCTTAAATTAATTCTGAGAACATGAAATTATAAATCTATTGCATTCCTTAAATTATTCAAGGGGTCAGATGCAGCAGGTTTGTATCCAGGATTTTCATTCGGGGGGGTTATTTTTGGTTGGTGTGGGGGGGGGGGTTGCAAACAAAACTTAAAAAAACGCATCAAATATTTTGTTTAAATGCATTTTTGATACATTTTTATGAGTCGAACAATATTTCGGAGGGGGAGGGGGGGGGGGCTTACCCCCTTGGATACGGCCTTGAGATATAGGAGTGTTATTCACAGTAACATGAGGAATCATTACATCAGCAATCTTTATTTTTGCCGCAAGTAATCAATAAAACAGAAACCTAGTTTGCAAAAGAGCTGTCTAATTTTTGAAGATACATAAGCAGTCGCAAGGCTTCGCAAATATAGCTTCAACATTTTATTTTCCAAAAATGGTGGCCATCTGGGTGAAGTCAGAAATTAAGTACAATGAGCGAGGCTTGTAGGGAGAAGGGGCTTTAGATAGAATCGTGTAGGCCCATGCATTCATATTATCATAAAAGTTTGTGTGTTTTATCAAAATTTCGACGTACAATCCCGCTCCACAGTCCGAAGCACTAGCAGCCCCCCAAAATACCTTTTTTGGCCCGAAAAATTCCAAATTAACACAATGAGAGGGAGTCTTGTCGCTCCTTACTTTTTAGTAGCGGTATGTAAGCTTCCCTAAGTCATCTGTACACCTAATCAACAGAATTCGTTGTACTTAGATACAAGGGAACAATGATTAGAAAAAAAGTCAATTTTGAGCGATTGAGTAATAGGAGAAACATGTAATTTTTCATTCTTTGAGAGGGAGCTTTCAAATGGTGAAAATAAATTTGAAGACAGTCAATTCCCTAACATAAATTTTTGTAGATATAAAATTAAGTATCTCGGGTATTTTAACCCCCTACCCATTTTTCAGCATTTGGGGACTTTTTGATGAAGTTAGTTGGTGCAGATAACTCCAAACATTAAAAAGTGTTAGTATTTGAAATCAATGCAAATCATGAAATCAATCAATCCAATCAATGAAATCAATCAATTGAAATCATGAAATCAATCAATTGAAATCAATGCAAATCATGTGTTGCAGCACTAGCAGGCTTGCTCGAGTTTTTAAATGATTTAAACTTTATACTGATATCATGGGCGGTGATACACTGTTGAGAGTCTTCTATATTACTCTTTTATTATCTGGATTTCAAGGTCAAGGTCAAGGATTTCAAGGATAGTCAAGGATTTCCCTACTACTCAGAGAATATCCTGTTTTTTGGGGTGGGTCTTGGGTTTTCGGAAAAGTGTTCGTTCTTCAGAATTAAGAAAAAAACACACAGAAATATTGTGAATCAGTTTATTTGTAGATATATGTGGCATAGACTGCGAAGGAACATTTTTAGTCGCTTCAAGTTTCAGCCTCGCTCTCTTTTTCCATCAGAAAAATTCAGGTACTTGTCTAGAACCCGGTAAGTGCGCAATAAGTGAAGTTTCGTTAATGGTAATGGAATAAAGCAAAATAGGATGAAAATATAATAGTTTAGAAACAAATTTGGGCTATACATTTGCACATTAGGGGGGGGGGGTAAAGCATAGCATATACTTAATACGTAACCTAGCCTAACCTGCCTTTTAGTCCCCCTAAACCCCAAAAAACTAAATTTTAAGTCTTTGTCACAGAGTGAACAACACCTCACGAACCTGTTAATCAATAGCAGCTTTGAAATTTCAATGCGGTCTTTCATCGCGCACTTACCGGATTCAAGACAACTACCAAAATTTATTTTTGTTTTTTTTAATTAATGTAGTTTTAGAACGATCAATGTGCTATAAAAAATATTACCCCTCCCTAGATTCTCTGAGTCTTTCAAAACTTATTCCGTTTGGGGGACATCCCCCTCTAGATTTTGAAAAATATTTCTCCCCTACATTTTGGTGAATTGACACCACTGCCAAGATGTAGTGACCTCTAGGTCTTGAATGTAGCCTTGAATGCAGCTAAAGTCTCCTACAGTAACTGATGCAGTAAGCTATTATTCAAACAGATGACTCTGTCAATCCGGTGACCGAGGAGCCCCCTGCCCCACAACTGGCCATCCATAAGACTTCCCACCTGATAACTCGTTATCCACAGATCACTCCACCCACTCAACTCCTCACCAAAACAACACCCGACCACATCACACGGCTCAACATAATGTAAAGTCTGCCCCGTCACGACTTTGCAACGGGCATCAATATAATGATTAAAACAATAATATTTTTAGAGCTTTTGAGCCAGAGTTGTTTTTTTTTTGTTCAGCTTCTTGTTTAATATCAGCGGCGCAAATTCAAGAACATGTAAGGAAGGGTTCAAGAACGTGCCCATTGGACCTCGGACCTCGGACCATATGGATCTCGGGGTCCATATGCCATAAAATCCCAAATTTCCCTGAATTTCAAAGCACATTTTGTTCAAAATGTCAAAAAAGTGTTTTTTTTCATTATTTGGCCTTCTGCAAAAATCCTGCGTTTGTGGCGGAGGAGGGGGGGGGGTAGATTTATTAGTTTAAAAAATAAAGACGCAAAATTTTTTTTTTTTTCAAAATTAAGATGGGGACAGGTGGGATTAACAACCATTTATTTATTACCTGAAAGCATAGAAAAATCAAACCAAATAACATTGAACAACCATTGCAATGCAGGCAGGTAAGGAGGCACCTCTCAGCAGCTACGCTTGATTCTTATCCAGCAATCTGACTTGGACTTCCAGCAAATCTGACTTTGGACTGAACCGAAGTGCAGAGGTAACTTTGAGAGCAAAAACAGGCAGTAGTGTCGACAAAACACCGACCCCATCTAGCGTTTGGCCTTTCTTAGTATTTTTTTTTCAAGCTTCGTAATTTTTTTTTTCAGAAACTAGGATTACACACTTATTACTAAACTGATTTCGCCAACTAAACTAATATTATCTTATTGTCACAGTGAAAAAGGCGGAGAAACGCCAATTACTAGATGACGTTGGTGTTTTTCTCCACACTAGCGCAAGCTACCATTCTTATAAGCTATCCATACTTTTTGGTCCGAACTTCAGCAAGATAGTGTTTATAATCTGTTAAAAAAACGGTTTTCTACATTAGCAATTTCAATAGATGGGTACTTGAACGAGGCCTTGACCTTGCCCACCCACCCAAACACTTTGGACAACAGTATACTCAAATACACTCAACCAGCCCAGAGGCTGCACGGATATTCAGGATTGCAGTTAGTAAATGCGACTCATCCTAAACTCAAAGAACAAGAAGCAATTGTTATCCACTTCGCAAAAATGATAGTTGTAAAAAAGTTTCACTTTTTAAGATGTACATTCTAGGGTTAGAAAGGAAGTGAAACAAAAAAGCCAGAATAAAGACTTGAAAATATAAAATACACTGCACAGCAGGCGGTTTGATTTTTATTTTTGACATGTCTGATAAATTAATAACAGATTGAGCCGTTTTTCTTCAGAGTCATTGTACCATTACCAAAAATAAAAAGGCTTGCATCTATGGTACGCAATTGGTAATTTTGTGTGTAAAAATTCACATCGCATTGAACATATGAACAAAATCTGCCAAGTGGAACTCCGTCCATGACTAAGTTACCATGAATTCAAGGTTTAGACCATATATTTTCTTAACTGCTTGGTTTCTGACAAATAATAACCGAATGATATTATTTTTAAAATCATTTTTTCCTTGAGGCCCTTTGGGCGCGGCCCGATAAACGGGCCAGAGGTTCTCGCTTCAATTGATTGGGCAACTTGGGTCTTCACTCCTCAAGACAACATAAGGCCGACTTCTACAGGCGCACAAGCGAATAGATTTCAATCAGCATTAGTAGAAATGCCATGCATCTTTCGAGAAGAAGAAGCATATAGAACAATACATTATTATTCCTTGGCAAGTTCCAAAAATTTGGGTTTTTACCGACCCCCCCGTCCCCCCAAAAAAGAGCAGGTTTCAGCAAGAAAGAATAAAATGACAGAGGAAATTATTCCAGACACACATTATCTTCCGCGAGTTTAATAAGTTTAGCTCATGTTTAATTAATTTAATGTGTTTATTATTAGTATATTTAATAAGAGGAGAAATGTCGGACTTGTAGCAACTGCTACGGAGTTGTTGACTTGTTGGTAAAGAGATCAGTCGAGTAATTTCTTTCGTTCTTACTAAGGATCTTGGTAGGTGATTGCACACAGATTTATTTGGGGGAGGGGCCAAATTTGGCAATAAATCAAAATCCAGGAGGATTGTTGACAAAAATATGACATAACACCATTTAAATTATTGTGGCAAAAATCAACCGGGTGACAGAATTGATCCTTCGTAACAGATTACTTGGTTGTAATTTCATAGTCCAGTGATTACATGACAGTTATTTTAAACTCTGCGACAAAAAAATGTACAAGCCTGGGCTTTTTGCTGCATATTTGTGAAGAAAAATGATTTCGCAGCAGGTTTAACCAAGATTAAGCGAGAACAAACCCACACAAACCAAGCCCTAAGTGAAAATAGAACATCGAAGAATCCTTTTTTCTGCAAGATTCTAAAGGAGGCCCTAGACGCTCAATCATTTTTATCAATAGCTTCCGTCAATCAACTGACTCAAGCATGATTGACCGTCTAGGAACCTGTTTGACGCTTGATTGACGCTTGGTGATTGATGTAAAGTTTGAATGAATCAATCATTTTGATCAAAAGCAGTGTGTTAGATTAGCTTTGGTCAAGATTGAAGGGTTCATTGAAGGGTCGATTGAAGGTAAATTAAAGCACGGGTCAATCGATTGACGGAAACTTTTGATCAAAATGATTGACCGTCTAGGGCTACCTTAAGAAATGCTTGGACGCGGTTTCATCAATTTATCTAAAAAGTTATAATTACCCAGTATAGCGCAGAAAGCGCATAATATTTTGAATGTTGTCATTTCAGTTTCACCAATTTTTAAAAAAGGGAAGAAAAAAAAACGCATAAGAACTGACATCCTACAAAATGTAAACTAGTTAAATTAAAAGATTGTCTTTTTAAGAGGACGAAGGAAAACTTAGCACAGAACGCAACTGTCATTAAATGAAAAAGAGTTTTTCTCAACTGAAAGGAAGAAGCGACACTGAAAACCAAAATGAAAAGAAAATACTCCTAAATTTGAGTTGATACCCCCACCCCCTCAACCTTCCATTATGTACGTAATAGTTGTGCTTTACTGAAAACGTCTTTTGTAATAAGAAGGGAAAGAGGTTTGGCAAATACATAAAACTGATTTAACCGTCACAAAATAGTATCATAAAATTAGATCACATTTATTTTTATGGAGGAGTTAATTCCAATCTTTTAATTCTCAAAGTATGGTTATTAGATCACAATTTATCACAATTTATTTAGATCACAATTATAGTTAGATCAAAATTTATTTTTAGGGAGGAGTTAATTCCAATGTTTTAATTCTTTAAGTATGGTTATTAGATCACAATTTATTTAGATCACAATTATAATTAGATCATAATTTACTTTTAGGGAGGAGTTAATTCCAATCTTTTAATTTAATAATCTTAATATATTTTTAATTATAATTATAGATCACAATTTATTTAGATCACAATTATAATTAGATCACAATTTATTTTTAGGGATGAGTTAATTCCAATCTTTTAATTCTTTAACTATGGCTATTAGATCACAATTATAATTAGATCACAATTTATTTTTAGGGAGGAGCTAATTCCGATCTTTTAATTCTTTAAGTATGGTTACTTTAAATAAAAACCATTAACATTGGTTACAAAATTAAAAACTTAAATAAGTAGCATTGACAAGAGGAGGACGAGGAGGAGAGATAAGGAGAGGGATAGAGAGAGAGAATGACTGAGAGGAGGAAAGAAAAATGGTATTTTTGTACGAACAAATTTTTTTAGATAGATAAGAGTCAAGGTAGCAGCGTTAACTAAGTTAAGAGCGAAGTGTCTCCCACATATTTTTCTCGGTCACTTTGTAGGCTGTTGGTCTTTGTAACATGAGATTAATTTATTTAATAGAGAAGCAGAAACTTTATTCATTCTTTTTAGGACAGCTTCTTTGGAGCGCAATCATCCCTCATACCATTCCTTTTTTGTTCCTAGCATCCCGTAGCGCGCATAGTGTCTGACAAAATCCCCCACGCAACCACCCCTCATACTTTTCCCTTTTGTGCCAATAGCCAATAGCCTGAATAGTGTTTGAGACAACTATGTCACTTAGAATGATCCGAAGGCCTTAAAAACAGCCCCAGTGGAACATAAACCAGAGCTCTGACGACGAGGCCCAACAACTATGCAAATGACCCATTCTTCACAAATACATTTTAGTAGAAAGTTTGGACATTTTACATCTTGATAAAACCGGAATTTGGCTAAGGAGGGAATAAGGAGAGGCCAAGAAAAGGATTGCAGGCACAAATTGGGCTAGTAAAACTTCACACACCCCTCACTGCCAGATTTTTGCAGCAATATGGGCATGCGTCACCTTGTCTAAACCAAAATCGAGTAAGAATTACCACTGTCAGTGGAAAAGAAAGTAGTACTTCCAAGTCACAGACCGATTCGGTGCAAAAATTAGCGAAGTCCTGACTCGCTGCAGAGAGAAGGCTGTGATTGGGTGAAAAACTAGCTTAAGGCAAGGTACCACTGCAAGCTTTGGATTTTAAATTTGGCACTGTAGAATACCCCCTCCGGAAAATTCTAAGTGTTTCTGATTTACGCCGCCCTTTGAATCTCCCAAGCACATCAAATGGAAAAGGGCTAGAAGAATGCGCCCCCCTCAAACACTAAAAAAGCAAGGTACACAAACAAAAAATTAAGGCTAAAAAGAGAAGCATTTTTGCAAGCTCAGAATCTTGTGCTGTCAGGGAGATGAAACTTTCAGGAATATCTGCAAAGGCTTTGTGAGACCCAAGCGCTTCCGTAATTGCGACACAAGGGTCCGAGTTGCGGAGCAATACAAGTCATAATATCTAATGGATTGAGACCCGACCCTATTATATTTTGTGGCACAATTAAAGCATTTGAAGATATTTCAAGATTCCATCTCCACCCTCTCCCCACTCCTAAACCTCTGGAGATTGTGCGAACACCTGTTACAACATTGAAACTTTCCCAGTGATTTGAGTGAGATTATAAGCCAAAATTGAGTTTTTCGAGCTCTAGGCCTTTATAAGAAAGGCCTTTTAAAGTTCCAAGGTTTTGGGTTGGTTTCTCTGACCAGGTTGGTTTCTCAACCCAGGTTTTGGGTTGGAGCTCTCAGTCTTTATAAGAAAGGCCTCATAAATTTCCCAGGTGTTGGGTTGGTTTCTCTGACCAGGTTGGTTTTGGGTTGGTTGCTTAACCCAGGTTTTGGGTTGGAGCTCTAGGCCTTATAAGAAAGGCCTTATAAAGTTCCCAGGTTTTGGGTTGGTTTCTCTCACCAGGTTGGTTTCTCAAACCAGATTTTGCGTAGGAGCTCTAGGCCTTTATAAGAAAGGCATTATAAAGTTCCCAGGTTTTGAGTTAATTTCTAAGCCAAATTTGATTCTTTTTCTCTTTTTTTGTTAGAACCTATTTTCACATAGCCTTTAAAAGTGGAATATGACCTTGAAACACCTTTCTGGACCATAATCTAGGCCGAAGGATATCTGAATACTTTATTTCCTTAGAACAAGAATTTTCTAAGTGAGTCAGAAGGCAGTGTCCTAGAAAGAGGAAGGTATGGAGGCAAAAACTTTATAGCACCTTTCCATACCTATATCAAATCTGGGTCCATTTTTTTAGTTTTATACCCGTAGAAGATTTGAGTTTAGTGAAGCAATACACCCTCAGGAATGGGATTAGTAAGTATTTACGATAAAGTAGTTTTCAAGATTTTTTAGTGTTTCTTTCAAAAGGTCCCAATGTTTTAAATATTATACCCCACATTTATATCTTTATTCTAACCCCATTGTTGTAAGCCTTGGGAAGATCAAGAACGATTTCATAACCCTCTTCCTCTGAGCTAGTGGTCTAATTCATGACTTTTTGGGGGGAGGGGCAAAATGTATTTTTTCAAAAACAAAGGCGGAGGACAATTTTTCCAGTGAAAATACTAGTAAGTTCTAACACTGCCGTGAACAAGAACTCGCATCACCAATTCTCGCTTCCTAAATCGGGTTTTGGGTAACACTGGAGAGTTACAGAGCTTTTGTAGGCTCGTTATAATAAAATATAATAACGAGCTTGTTACAAGTTCGTTATGATAAAACAAAAGTAGTTGCATTAGATTTCTTATTTTGCGCAATCGCTTTTCTGACAATGCACCTCCTTCCCCTTATGGTCCCAGATATAGGGCTGAATAACATATTTCTCTGTTAGTTTTCATCTCGTGATTGGTCATTTGTCATTCGGTGTTTGGTCATTTTGTCATTGTTTGTGTTATTTTGTCATTGTATTTTATCATTTTGTCACTTCGGTGTTTTTGTCATTCTTGGCCTGTGAATAGCATTCGGTCTAAGTAATGACAATACAATATTTGGATAAAATATTTTTTTAAGCGATTGTAAAATGTGGATAATAATTGAAGGAATAAAGATAATTTGCTTAATAGAAACCTACTGCATATAATAAAGTAAGAATTTCATTGACTTAGGGTTTTCTTTCAGTGTTCTATATACCCTAGGGCTATATCTAACATCATCAGGGCTGGGGTTGCGTTGCGTTGTCAGATAGGCGACTATGGTATTTGTAAAGGGCATAAAATAAGGAATCTAATGGTACTAAATGTATTTCGTTAAGATGTTTCCTTCAGAAGAGCCATAACTCTACAGTGTCACCATGTTTCATTATTGATTGGTGTATATTTTTTGGGTAAATACATACAAGATTTCATAACTGACATATTCAACTGCAACAGCACCCCCTCCCTTTTAATGGTCCTATACCCTATATAGTTCTAATAATGTGTTTCTTCGTAACATCAATGCAATCACGCCGTCTAGCTCAGTGGTTCCCAACCGATTTTGGGCCGTCCCCAGCCTATATATTTCTAAAAACCTGATGCCCCCTCGTAATGTTTAATTTTTGTTATTCAAAACGTGCTTTCGCCTGAAGGAAACTTAAAAGACCATTAACTTGATATCTTTTTTTAGGTTCTTCCTCTAGCATATTTTATACAAATGAAAAATATATCTTTTTGCTATTTAAATACATAGGAATGTGACGTCATTCACATAATTTTTTTTTCGTAATTAAGACTGTGAAGTATAGCCAGCCTAAGGGTGCAAGTCCTGTGTATGACCCACCAAAATATTGTCATGCCCCGTCGGTGGGTCCTGTGCCCCACGTAAGGGGTCTATCTCCTATATTAAACCGGTTATCTTCTCAGTTTGCAATTCATATAAGTGTTTGATCGACTGTATAATTTACCAAAACAATACTTGAAATTATTTTCAAAAATGGAGAATAATAGAAGAAAACATAATAATCTGATTAATAATAATATCCTATATACTATAATGAAGAAACTCACTGTTTTAGTGCTACTATGTATTCATTGGGCAAATATGGGACCATCTAGGGGGTAATACGATTGCATTTCCGAGTGAACTGATTAATATGTTTAGAAAGAGCATAAATTAGCGCCCCCACCTGCTCCCGTGAGTGAGGCGCCCACCCGCTCCCTATGTCAGTTATGGAGTACATGTTATCATGTCCATATTGACAGAGTATGTTAGTTGTGTCAGTCCATATTATCCTTTCTAGAGTTTCTTAATCAGAGTATTTATTCATCAAAAAATTTACAACAAAAACACTTCAACATAGTCTCCCCCGTAAGGCTCCAATTTTCAATAATTCTTACATGGATTCTGGGACCACAATGGTTGAAAATAGCCCCACCCCCTCTTTATAGACCAACGGAAGCGAAAATTAGCTTCGAAGTAAAACAATTACTTCTTTTTTCTAATTTACGTATTTTGAAGTACCCCCTTAAATAAATAGTTTTGTAGAAACTGGTATCACAGTATCCAAATTTACCTCCCCCCCCCTCTGTAGACAACTAAATAAATTAATACCTCTACTAACCCCTGCGAGGTTAATAGACTATGAATGACCTGACACGCCACGTAAACATAAAAACAGAACCTATCAACATTTAATTTGATTAATTAAAAAACTTTTTCCACAAAATAAGTTTTTCAAAGAAAAGTAAAGAACTTCATTAAACAAAAAATGAGCAAAAATAAAATCAAATAATCTACCAAGCGTGAAACTATCACAAATCAGCATCGATAAATAAATGAAACCCAAAACGAACAGAAATTACAATAAATAACCGAGTCCAACTCAAAACGAGCAGAAATTAACATAAGTTGGGCGCAAAACCCCTATACCTTCCCAAGGCCAGAATAAAATTTGCAAAAAAAATTATATTAATTGATTTATTAAAGTTATAAAACTAAAAACATTTATATTTTTTCAGTAAATTGCGAATTTTGCTCGTGCCTTGGGAAGGCATAGGGGTTTTGCGCCTAAATTATGTTAATAACTGTTCGTGTTGAGTTTGACTCGGTTATTTATTATAATTTCTCTTCGTTTTGGGTTTCATTTATTTATCGATGCTGATTCGAGGTAGTTTCGAGCTTGGTAGATTATTTGATTTTATTTTTGCTCATTTTTTGTTTAATGGAGTTCTTTACTTTTCTTTGAAAAACTTATTTTGTGGCTGTGGCTTATTTTGGGATAGTGCCCTTTATTAAAATAAATAAAGCGCCCTTTTTAATAAAGGACGCTAGTCCTTACAATTTCCAATCGAATGGGCTTTTTTTATGTTTTTACGACAACGCCTTCTATAAAACATTATATGCCACCAGGGCATAACTTAAAACCCTTGCTCTGAGGGTTGTGGGGGATTGTCCTCCTCAAAAACATATTTTCTGTCTGGAAATCAACTACGCTGAACAAAATGGCTATCTCAAAATTTTGATTGGATGTGTTTGGGAGAATGGTGGGAGCGGGGGGGGGCTAGTTGCCCTCCCATCACTTTTGACTATTAAAAAGGACACCAGCCCTTTGAATTTCCAGTCAAAGTAGCCCCTTTTGAAGTTTCTGCGACAACGCCTTCTATAAAAACCTTATATGCCCCCAGGGCATAACTTAAAACCCTTGCCCTAACGGTTGTGGTGGAGTGTCCTCCTCAAAAACATATTTTCTATCTGGAAATCAACTAACCTACGCTGAACAAAATGACTATCTCAAAATTTTGACTGGATGTGTTTGGGGGAATGATGGGTGTGGGGGGAGCTAGGTGCCCTCCAATCACTTTCGAATATTAAAAATGGCCCTGTCCCTTTGGATTTCTATCGAATGAGCCTGTTTTGAAGTTTCTACGACAACAGCTTCTATAAAAACCTTATATGCCCCCAGGGCATAACTTAAAACCCTTGCCCTGAAGGTTGAGGGGGAGTTTCCCCCTCAAAAACATATTTTCTATCTGGAAATCAACTACGCTGAACAAAATGACCATCTCAAAATTTTGATTAAATGTGTTTGGGGGAATGATAGGCGTGGGAGGGGGCTAGTTGCCCTCCAATCACTTTCGACTATTAAAAATGGCACTAGCCCTTTGAATTTCCAATTGAATGAGCCTGTTTTGAAGTTTCTACGACGCCTTCTATAAAAACCTTATATGCCCCCAGGGCGTAAATTAAAACCCTTGCCCTGAGGGTTGTGGGGGAGTTTCCCCCTCAAAAACATATTTTCTATCTGGAAATCAACTATGCTGAACAAAATGGCTATCTCAAAATTTTGATTGAATGTGTTTGAGGGAATGATGGGCGTGGGGGGAGCTAGTTGCCCTCCAATCACTTTCGACTATTAAAAAGGGCACTAGAACTCTCGATTTCAAATCGAATGAGCCCCTTTTGAAGTTTCTGCGACGACCCTTCCATATGAAGTGCCCTGCTCTAAAGGAAAAAATAATAAATGATACATTGTGCCAATATCGTTCCTATATGCCCTTAGGGCATAACTTAAAACCCTTGCCCCGAGGGTTGTGGGGGAGTATCCTCCTCAAAAGATATTTTCTCTCTGGAAATCAACTACGCTGAAAAAAATGGCTATCTCAAAATTTTGATTGGATAGGTTTGGGGGAATGATGGGCGTTGTGGGGGGGCTGGTTGCCCTCGAATCACTTTCGACTATTAAAAAGGGCACTAGCCGCTCTAATTTCTAATCGAATGAGCCATTTTCGAAGTTTCTACGACAATTCCTTCAATACGAAGTGCCCGGGTATGGAGAAGAAAGAAAAGAAAAAAGAAAAATAAATAATAGATTGTGCCCACATCGTTCTTTACTTAGGCAGCGCTATTGCGCTGCCTGTGATACCCTTCGCAAAGAGAAATTTACATTTTTTCTGATTTAACCATTTTGTTGCACCCCTTGAAATAAACTCTTAGGCGGATATGTGTAGCGTAGTATACAAAATTACCCCCTTCCCCTATAGACAAACGAAATAGGTTGGTCTTCTGACTTTTGCGCGGTTTGGCGGTTTTTGTGCTACAACTATTTTTATGTACTTCCTGAATGAAATTCTTGCGTCGATAAGAGTGACAAAGTATCCAAAATTACCCCCCCCCACCTCCTCTATAGACAGACGAAACAGGTTAATAATCCCCTGATGACCCTTGCGCGGTTCATAGGTTATGAATGACCTGACATGCCCCGTATTGGCCTACATAATACCAGGGCCTAGGGCGTATCCAGAATTTTTTTTCGGGAGGGATTTTATAAATAAAAAACTTGAAAAACACAAAAAATTTGTTTATATTCATTTTTGTAGCGTTTTTACGAATCGGACAACAATTTCGTGGGAGGAAGGAGGAAGGTTCAAACACGCCCCCCCCCCCAGGATATGGCCTGGACCAAGGGTTATCGACGTTGAATTTGATACTCTTGACCAAGAGATAATATGAAATATGAGCTAAAACAACTAGTAATGGGCAGTAATTTACCATTTTACAGAGAGGGGGGGAGGAGTGGAGGTAGGTACTTCAAAGTACCTTCCCGGGACATACCTTAGCATGTAGATCCATCCCAAAAAGTTTCATTTTCCTAACCCAACCCCTTTCCAAGATAGCCAAAAGTAACTAAAATAGAATTTTACCAATTTAAATTTTAGTTGTTACTTATGTATTATACGAGAAACACTCGAGAACTTGTATCGCGAACATGAGACATTACCCGTTTTTCACGGTATTAATACCAGACAATTACTTTCGGCTCGGTGGAAAAATACATTGTAGCTATATCTTAATTAAATATTTAGTTGGTAGTTTGGTTAGGTTAGGTTATTTTAGGTTACATATTTAATATAATGCGCTCTGGGCGGCCCCCCTTCCATAATTCTTTGTTGTAGTTTTCACAGCCGAAGCTAATTGTCTGGTATTAACACCGTGAAAAACGGGTAATGTCTCATGTTCCGCGACACAAGTTCTCGAGTGTTTTTCGTATAATAGATAAGTAACAACTAAAATTTAAATTAAATATTTAACAGTTGTGAGGTAAAGGGGGGGGGTATCTCATATATTTAACATGCTTACTATGTAGGGGACGAAAGTCCTTCTATACATTTCAGTTCACAGTTTTATTGGAATAAGAAGGAGGATTTTTGCTGAAGCAGAGCCCTATAACAAGGGAAAATTACCCCCCCCCCCCACGCTCGCTAGGGCCATAGACAGGATTTTATTTCGGGGGGTATTCTTGTCGTGGGGGCGGGGTAAAAAAACATCAAAAATGTGTTTTTTATGAATTTTTCATACGTTTTTACGACATATATTTAAAAAGGGGTTCAAACCCCTCCCCCGTATACGGTCTTGCCCCTTACCCTCCTTAGACAACGAAATATGCTACATACCTTTAGAAAGCCTATTTATAATTTCTAGTTTATGATCCTCTTGTTGCGGTTGAGCAACGACAATTAGCAAATATCCACCAGAAAGGGGTGATAGCGACTCAGGTGCGAATATAATATTTTCAACTTCTTCAGAAGGTTCATGGGATAACTTCAGTGAAGTATCTGGTGTATCACTGCCACCATCGTCCGCCATGGCTGCAGCGACTGAACTGTTTTCTCGTTTTGGGAGATGTGATGCCGAAGGTGCAGTCCGACTCTGTCGGAGGCGTCTATCGATCTAACAAATCTCATTGGACGAAAAGTTGGCAACATGTTTGGAGACGGATCGATAAACCCGCAACTACAGAACCATCTAGCTAAAATCACTTACGTAAGTCTGCAGAGGAATTAAAAGAATATTAGCGAAGGAGGAAATTTAGAAAATACATGCTTGTTAATATACATTAATTTATTGGTAAATTTTAGATTAACTTACTAATGAAAACAACTTAACTTTTTTGCATGCTGACCTATAGTCTACGTAGCGCAGGCAGGGCTGCCAACTATACACATTTTATGTCAAAAGGAGATAATCCCATATGCCGGTACACAATGACATAAAAGGGTCAAAAAGCAATATATTTAAAAATCTGGCAAAATGGGCAAAAAAGTTGACAAAAAGGGCAAAAGACAAAAAAATTTCTTATTTTAGAAATTTGGGATGTTAAGGGCAAAAAAGGGAGACATTTTGTAATTTTATGACATAAGACAATACATTTCCCAACGGGATATGTGTTTTGGTAAAAAAAAAGTCACTTTTCACTTAAGTAGTGCCTTTCCTCGTTTTTTTTGCCATCCAGGTTTTACCAGATATTTCGTTAGTATAGAATTTTATCCAAAGTAAGGGATTTTTATGTTTATATGAGTTTCGTGCTTTCAATTTAAATCCTTTTGTATGAATGTTTTATATGAATTTTTCTCGTTTTTATTATATTTGATGTTAACTGGCTACTTTAAAAGAGGTTTACAAAGCGTCTTTTGGTCAAAAATATCACTGGTAAAAAAACTAACCTGTAGTTTTTGAAACTTCAAGATGGACATATTTTAGCTAAAAATGACACATTTGTGGATGCTCAGGGATTCATGGACCAAGAAGTTAGCAATCCTAAGCTCAGGTACCAATCTCCTGATTTTCTGCCTTCGACCGGGAGTGCAATGTGTGGTTTGGGGTAGATCATCCGACGCTTCCCGTGTTTTTCCCCATGTTTCTCCAGGTACTATCTAGTTACCTTAGCTACCTCTAATGAGATAGCTAAGAAATAGATACACTATTAGAATCAGAATTTCATCCTTAATCGAAATATAACATTCTTTTCGTTGAAAATTAATTTTACCTTGCCCCACCCTTAATAAGCAAATATATATCGGTACTTATCAATTATATCGACCCCACCTAAGCAGTCAAGTTTGTTTAATGCTAATGATAAAACAAAATACTGCTACTAATACCAATAAAAACTCACCGCAGCACAAAGCCGCCTGAGGCCAACACAGCTACGTACGCTCCTCCTCCATCCCCTCCATCCGCTCCTCATCCATCCCCTCCATCCGCTCCTGCTCCATGAAACTATAATAGTTAAGAAACGAATTTCGGCTATATATTTTCAAATCAGGGGGTGGGAGGTAAGGCCTAGCATATATTAAATACGCAACCTAACCTAATATATGAGATATGAGATATACATTTATTAAAAAAGAAAACAAACCCTATTCGCCTTTCGCCTGCCAAGAAAGGCAATAAGCTTGAAAGGGCAAGCGAGGTTATCACTCTCAGCTAATTAAAACAACATTCATACCGAGCTACTCAACACACAAGAAGCTTATCTGATGAAGGAATAAAGGAAAAAAGAGAGAAAGAGGAAAAGACAAGAAGTAGATAGAAAAAAAAACAAAGTAAATCGGGGAAACACCTTAAATAGAATGACAACCTGGAGCGGGCTTGACACCAAATTCACTCACGAGATAAAAGAAACTTCTTTGCCCGTGACTTGAAAGCCGGAAGACTAGGCGCATTTTTCACACACTCGGGCAATATATTCCAAACATGGGGACCATAATGGCGAATCACAAAAGATGCCTGAGTTGTGCTCCTAAACTCATGAGTTAAGTTATCAGCTTTTCTTGTATTATGATCATGACGGTCTCTATTAAAAGTAAAAAGATTTTCAAAAGCAGGGGTGAACAGCTGATTCAAATATTTATACGAGAAAATCGCGACTTGGTAATCTCGAATTTGGGATACATCAGTAGAGTTGCTCGTCTGGATTCTATAGAAGCTATACGAAAACATTTCTATAGAAGCTCTACACCTTTTCAAAGAGTGTGAGTAGCCCCTCGCATCTAGGTAATACTTCTATAGAAGCTCTACACCTTTTCAAAGAGAGTCAGAGCTCCCTCAGATGGCATTCAATTTCTACGACTTCATGTTCCATCCTGTTTTATTTGCGGCCTACAGGTCATGACGCAATTTCAAAGTTCAATGTCTTTTTTTTTTAGTTAAAAAAACCGGTGTCTCTTCTTTTTTAATCGCCTATTATTTTTTGTATATAATCAGGTTCCATATTTGATTATCCATCAGTTTCGAGTCGTGTTTATTCGTGATATCAATTTTTTTTATTAAAAATAAAAAATTGATAAATATAAACATTTTCTTGTGTGTAAAAAATATTAGCATTATTAAAAATAAATTCTCATTAAGTTAAGGAAGAAATTCTTTCCTTACACTAGAATTAAGGGATACTTATACACTTTGAATCCTGTTGTTTTTAGGAGCTGAAAAAACCTCTAATTCTATTATAGGTTGAAATTTACGGTGTGATTTTTTATAAAGATAAGCGGTCTTTTAGATGTTTTTTTGAAAAAAATTGCTTAGCTTTTAGATCGGTAATTTTGTATTATAATAAAATGTTGATTTTTTAATTTATTAATTGTTAAAAAATTTTCCTTTTTTTTAAATATAAGTGGTTTTTTTTTTTCTAGTAATGTTTTTGAAAAAAAATAAATTCACGGCTTCCTTTTATGTGTGATTTTTTTTTTAAATTTTTAAATGGGTCTTTTTTTTTTTTTTTTGAAAAAAGTTATTAGATATTATATAGTTAATTTGGGATTATAATAAAATTTTTATTTTTTAATGTTTTAATTGTTACAAAATCTTCCTTTTTTATCAAGATCAGTGGCATTTTTTTTTTTATCAAGATCAGTGTTTTTTTTTTTAGGGGTGTTTTTGAAAATACTTCCAGGACAGTATTATTTTATTGTGTGATTTTTTATCAATATAAGCGCCCTTTTTTAATTTCTTTTTTGAAAAAAAAAGTGCTTAGCTTTCGATAGGTAAATTGGGATTAGAATAAAATGTTGATTATTTTAATGTATTAATTGTTAAACTATATTAATTTTTATTAAAGTGTGATTTTTTTTTACTTGTTTGTCATTAAAAACGAAATTTGTGTGTTAAATAAGTAGTTTTTTTATCTTTTAAAAGATCTTTTCGGGGATTGAGAGACTCAGTTGCCTAATTACGTGTGATTTTTCTTTACTTGATGGTCATTAAAAACGAAATTTTTTTGTTAAATAAGTAGTTTTTGTATCTTATAAAAGAGCTTTACGTGGATTGAGAGACTCAGTTGCCTAATTCCGTGTGATTTTTCTTTAATTTATGTTCATTAATAACGAAAGCTCCCTGTTTTCAAAATCCCTTTTTCTTCTGAGGCTTGGAGCATATGTTGACTAGATATTAAACGTAATGAAATTTAGCACGGAGGTTCAGTTGTACAGGGGTTTCAGTTATACAGGGATTCAGTTACATGGGGGTTCTGTGTGTTAAATAAGTAGTTTTTGTATCTTTTAAAAGAACTTTACGGGGATTGAGAGACTCAGTTGCCTAATTCCGTGTGATTTTTATTTACTTGATGCTAATTAAAAACGAAATGTTTGTGTTAAATAAGTAGTTTTTGTATCTTTTAAAAGAGCTTTACGGGGATTGAGAGACTCAGTTGCCTAATTCCGTGTGATTTTTTTTTACTTTATGGTCATTAAAAACGAAAATTTAGTGTTAAATAAGTAGTTTTTGTATATTTTAAAAGTTCTTTACGGGGATTGAGAGACTCAGTTGCCTAATTCCGTGTGATTTTTATTTACTTGATGGTCATTAAAAACGAAATTTTAATGTTCCATAAGTAGTTTTTGTATCATTTAACAGATCAGTCCGCGGAGAGAGAGACTCATGGTCCTTCGTACTTGTTTTGGGTCTGTACTGTTGGGTCAAAACTTTCGTAAATTGCTTTTTACTTTAGTTGTTTTTTTGTCAATTTATAGATCTTTTCGGGGCTTGAGAGATTCAGTTGCCTAATTCCGTGTGATTTTTCTTTACTTGATGGTCATTAAAAACGAAATTTTAGTGTTAAATAAGTAGTTTTTGTATCTTATAAAAGAGCTTTATGGGGATTGAGAGACTCAGTTGACTAATGCCTAGTGATTGTTCTTGTCGAGTGTGACATTAAAAAATAAAATTATAAGTTAATGATTAAGTTTTATTATGTAAAAATAGAGATATAAGTGGATTGAGAGACTCAGTTGCCTAATTCCGTGTGACTTGGTGGTCATTAAAAAAGAAAATTTTGTGTTAAATAAGTAGTTTTTGTATCTTTTAAAAGAGCTTTAAGGGGTTTGAGAGACTCTGTAATGCACTAGTTTTTCAGTAAAGACACTCAATATCCTAAAAGTGTTTAATTCAAACTTTTTTAAAACTTCGAAATTTTTCAACTTTATTTATTTTTTTTCTTTCTGTACATAACTTAAAATGTCAAAATATGCTTACAGTTCTAACAATTGCGCTCTGTGATTGGTCAGAGACACGATGTGACTTTCCCACTGGCATTCTATGACCGGTTATTGACAGCGCTCTGTGATTGGTCAGAGACACGATCTGACTTTCACACTTGTATTCTATGACTGGTTATTGACACAACCTAATCTAGTGCATGTATTAAATCAGTATTTTTTACGCATTGGAACGATAAACTCATTATTCATATCTTTTAAAAAATAGTGAAGACGGAACATTTTAATAAAGTGTGTTTACATAAAAAGGTTATTGTAGCATTGAATGCCGACAAAAAGAAATATTTAAACTTTGAAACAAGTACAGGTGGTAGCACTATTGGAAATGTATGCATGCATTGTCATGACAGTAAGGAATTAAATTTCTTTGGAATACCGAAAAAATTCAACTCTTATGTTGGTGGTTATGCGAGATTGAGATCTCCAGAGATGAGTGCACTCAAAGAGAATGCCAACATAAAAATAATCATTGATGATAGAGGGCAACTCCTTGCTACTGTTGCAGGTAACACATTACCTACTGATACATCCAATCGTCACCTTTCGGGTATTAGCATTCAACGGAAGATCAATAAAAGAAAAGCATACTCTTCTGCTAATATCGTAAGCCATATCATGTCTACGTGCCGAAACTGTTTCCTGCGTAAAAATAAGGTGATAATAGACAGTGAAATTGCCAGAAAAATAAAAAGGGCATTGTCAAAAAATATCACGATGGAATATAAAGATCAATCGATGAAAAACAAAGCACCAGCAAACGTTACTGCCATTGGTCAAACGGTCATTGAACCAAATAATACCAAAGACGAAAAGCATATTGAGCCTTTTGATGAGACACCAGTAAAAATTGTGTATGACTCAAAATGGAATAATGATTATTCTACTGATTACGAACTAAGAGAAGACAATAGCTATAATATCAAGAGAGAACATGGTGAACTATTTTATGGAACAGATTCAAAATGTCCAAAGTTAATTGTTGATATTAATAATGTATCATAATATATTTATTTTATTAATATTCTACATAGCATTATTTCATTAAAAATATATTTTGCATTACATTGCTATGTGTTCATTATTTTTAGAGTAAGCTAGCATATCAAACGTTTAGAATGTCTAATAAAACGTCGGAGATGTAAGAAAAGGAATTTGCATACATCTATTGTCAGACACATGGGGACAAATTTTTCTTGAATTCACCTCCTGGATAAATAAAAAAAGACATTTCATTCAAGAAATTATGACGAAACTCTAAGTAAGCTACAAACTCTGTCTTGAAGTTACCTCATGGATACACAATGCAGAAATTTCATTTAAGAAATTATCAAAAATTGTAAGTAAAATAGCTTTCTTGAATTCAGCTTCCTTGACACAATACATATATTTAATTCAATAAATAATAATAAAATCGCAAGTAAGTAATAAAGTACTTATTATTTTCCCATATTGGATACACAATACTGAAATTTCATTCAAGAAATTTTGAAGGAATTCTAAATAGGTAACACACTCATGTTACCTCATGGATACACAATGCAGAAATTTCATTTAAGAAATTATCCAAAATTTTAAGTAAGTAGCAAATTCTTTCTTGAATTCGCCTCCTGGGTAAATAAAAAAGACAGTTCATTAAAGAAATTATGAAAAAATTGTAAGTAAGTAGCAAATTCTTTCTTGAATTCACCTGCTGAATAAACAAAAAAGACATTTCGTTCGAGAAATTATGACAAAATTCCAAGTAAGTAACAAACTCTTTATTGTTTTCATGACTTAGATACACTTTCTAGAAATTTAATTCAAGAAATTATGAAAAAATTCTCAGTAAGTAGCAATTTCTTTCTTGAAGTCAACTCTTGTATACACAATACTGAAATTTCATTTAAGAAATTATGAAAAAAAACAATATCTTTCTTGAAGTCAACTCTTGGATACACAATACATAAATTTCATTCAAGAAATTATGAAAATATTTATAAGTAAGTAACAAACTCTTTTTGTTTTCACCTCTTGGATATACAGTACAGATACTTCATTCAAGAAATTATGAAAAAATCGCAAGTAAGTACCTTTTTTTTCTATTTATCAAAAACAATTTTCACTTAGCTACACGATGTAGAAATTTAATTCAAGAAATTAGGAAAAAAATTCTCAGTAAGTAACAATTTCTTTCTTGAATTCAACTCATGGATACACAATACGGAAATTTCAGTCAAGAATTTCATTACTTAGATACACGATGTATAAATTTGATTCAAGAAATTATGAAAAAATTCTCAGTAAGTAACAATTTCTTTCTTGAACTCGTCTCTTGGATACACAATGCTGAAATTTCATTCAAGAAATTATTAAAATATTTTGTAAGTAAGTAAAAAACTCTTTATTGATTTCACATCTTTGATATACAGTACAGATACTTCATTCAAGAAATTGTTAAAAAATTGTAAGTAAGTAAATTTATTTTCTATTTATAACATACAAGTTTCACTTAGCTAAATTATGTAGAAATTTAATTAATGAAATTATTGAAAAATTATCATTAATTAAAAATTTATTTATTTAATTAAAATATTTTATAATCACAACTTAATTTTTATAAAATAAATTTTTAAAAATTTTTAAAAAATTTGAAAATTATTTAGTTATTTAAAATGTTGGATAAACAAAAAAAAAAAAAAAAAAAAAAAAGAAAGGACTTTAAATAAATTTTTAAAAAAGTAAAATAAATAAAAAAAATTTTTTTTTTTAAAGATTTATTAAAAAGATTTATAAATAAAATTAATTAAATTATTAAAAAAATTATCAGTAATTAACCATTTCTTTCTTGAAGTTAACTCTTGGATACACAATACGGAAATTTCATTCAAGAAATTATGAAAATATTTGTAAGTAAGTAACAAACTCTTTATTAATTTCACATCTTGGATATAAAGTACATATACTTCATTCAAGAAATTATGAAAAAATCGCAAGTAAGTAGCTTTTTTTCTTTATCACAAACAATTTTCACTTAGCTACACGATGTGGGAAATTTAATTCAAGAAATTATGAAAAAATTTTCAGTAAGTAACAATTTCTTTCTTGAAGTCAACTCTTGGATACACACAATACGTAAATTTCATTAAAGAAATTATAAAAAATATTTGTAAGTAAGTAACAAGCTCTTTATTGATTTCACCTCTTGAATATACGGTACATATACTTCATTCAAGAAACGTGATTAAACACGTTTTGAAACTACATGCTATGTGTATGCCTGTCCTTGCCACCTTTCCAGACGAACAGGGAGTCCCCACGGGTTCCTACACAGTGCAAAAAAGTGAACAATGCTAAAACTCCACGTTTTCAGCCAGCCTGGTTTTTTAGGGGCCAATACGGAGACATAGGAAAATACGACATAGCTTTATTTCATTTTATTAAGGTTCATGCAGACGTCGGTACGGGGGCCCGCGTAACGTGGTCGAATTGTACCTTAATAACATGTCATAAAGCTATGTCGAATTTGGATATCTCTACTTATTGGTCCCTAAAAAACCAGGCTGGTTGAAAACGTGGAGTTTTCGTACTGCTCACTTTTTGCAATGTGTAGGAACCAGTGGGAATCCCTGTTCGTTTGGAAAGGTGCCAAGGAAAGGCATACAAATAGCATGTAGTTTCAAAACGTGTTTAATCACGTTTCTTGAATGAAGTATCTGTACTGTATATTCAAGAGGTGAAATCAATAAAGAGCTTGTTACTTACTTACAAATATTTTTTATAATTTCTTGAATGAAATTTCCGTATTGTGTGTATCAAAGAGTTGACTTCAAGAAAGAAATTGTTACTTACTGAAAATTTTTTCATAATTTCTTGAATTAAATTTCCCACATTATGTAGCTAAGTGAAAATTGTTTGTGATAAAGAAAAAAAAAGCTACTTACTTGAGATTTTTTCATAATTTCTTGAATGAAGTATCTGTACTGTATATCCAAGAGGTGAAATTAATAAAGAGTTTGTTACTTACTTACAAATATTTTCATAATTTATTGAATGAAATTTACGTATTGTGTATCCAAGAGTTAACTTCAAGAAAGAAATGGTTACTTACTGAGAATTTTTTAAATAATTTAATGAATTTAATTTCTACATCGTATATCTAAATAGTGAAAAAAATAAAGTTTTTTACTTAATTAGAATTTTGTCATAATTTATTGAACGAAATGTCTTTTTTTTTTTTTTTGTTGTTCCAACAGGTTAAGTCAAGAAAGAATTTGCTACTTAGTTACAATTTTTTCATAATTTCTTGTATAAAATTTACGTATTGCGTATCCAAGAGTTTAATTCAATAAAGAAATTGTTACTTACTGAGAATTTTCAATAATTTCTTGAATTAAATTTCTACATCATTTAGCTAAGTGAAAATTGTTTGTGATAAAGAAAAAAAAGTTACTTACTTGCGATTTTTCACAATTTCTTGAATGAAGTATCTGTACTGTATATCCAAGAGGTGAAATCAATAAAGAGTTTGTTACTTACTTACAAATATTTTCATAATTTCTTGAATGAAATTTCCGCATTGTGTATCCAAGAGACGACTTCAAGAAAGAAATTGTTACTTACTGAGAATTTTTTAATAATTTCTTGAATCAAATTTCTACATCGTTTATCTAATTCATTATATTCTTGAATGAAATTTCCGTATTGTGTATACATGAGTTGACTTCAAGAAATAAATTGTTACTTACTGAGAATTTTTTTCCTAATTTCTTGAATTAAATTTCTACATCGTGTAGCTAAGTGAAAATTGTTTTTGATAAAAAGAAAAAAAAGTTACTTACTTGCGATTTTTCATAATTTCTTTAATGAAGGATCTGTACTGTATCTCCACGATGTGGAAACGAAAAGAGTTTGTTACTTACTTGCAAATATGTTAATAATTACTTGAATGAAATTTCTGTATTGTGTATCCAAGAGTTGACTTCGAGAAAGAAATTGTTTTTTTTTCAAAAATTCTTAAATGAAATTTCAGTATTGTTTATCCAAGAGTTGACTTCAAGAAAGAAATTTCTACTTACTGAGAATTTTTTCATAATTTCTTGAATTAAATTTCTACAACGTGTATCTAAGTCATGAAAACAATAAAGAGTTTGTTACTTACTTGGAATTTTGTCGTAATTTCTCGAACGAAATGTATTTTTTGTATATTCAGCAGGTGACTTCAAGAAAGAATTTGCTACTTACTTACAATTTTTTCATAACGTCTTTAATGAACTGTCTTTTTTATTTACCCAGGAGGCGAATTCAAGAAAGAATTTGCTACTTACTTAAAATTTTTGATAATTTCTTAAAGGAAATTTCTGCATTGTGTATCCATGAGGTAACATGAGTGTGTTACCTATTTAGAAGTCCTTCATAATTTCTTGAATGAAATTTCAGTATTGTGTATCCAATAGGGGAAAACAATAAAGACTTTATTACTTACTTGCGATTTTATTATTATTTCTTGAATTAAATATATGTATTGTGTCCAGGAAGCGAATTCAAGAAAGCTATTGTACTTACAATTTTTGATAATTTCTTAAATGAAATTTCTGCATTGTGTATCCATGAGGTAACTTCAAGACAGAGTTTGTAGCTTACTTAGAGTTTCGTCATAATTTCTTGAATGAAATGTCTTTTTTATTTATCCAGGAGGTGAATTCAAGAAAAAATTTGTCCACATGTGTCTGACAATAGATGTATGCAAATTCCTTTTCTTACATCTCCGACGTTTTATTAGACATTCTAAACGTTTGATATGCTAGCTTACTCTAAAAATAATGAACACATAACAATGTAATGCAAAATATATTTTTAATGAAATAATGCTATGTAGAATATTAATAAAATAAATATATTATGATACATTATTAATATCAACAATTAACTTTGGACATTTTGAATCTGTTCCATAAAATAGTTCACCATGTTCTCTCTTGATATTATAGCTATTGTCTTCTCTTAGTTCGTAATCAGTAGAATAATCATTATTCCATTTTGAGTCATACACAATTTTTACTGGTGTCTCATCAAAAGGCTCAATATGCTTTTCGTCTTTGGTATTATTTGGTTCAATGACTGTTTGACCAATGACAGTAACGTTTGCTGGTGCTTTGTTTTTCATCGATTCATCTTTATATTCCATCGTGATATTTTCTGACAATGCCCTTTTTATTTTTCTGGCGATTTCACTGTCTATTATCACATTATTTTTACACAGGTAACAGTTTCGGCACACAGACAAGATATGGTTTACGATATTAGTAGAAGAGTAGGCTTTTCTTTTATTGATCTTCCGTTGAATGCTAATACCCGAAAGGTGACGATTGGATGTATCAGTAGGTAATGTGTTACCTGCAACAGTAACAAGGAGTTGTCCTCTATCATCAATGATTATTTTTATGTTGGCATTCTCTTTGAGTGCAATCATCTCTGGAGATCTCAATCTCGCATAACCACCAACATAAGAGTTGAATTTTTTCGGTATTCCAAAGAAATTTAATTCCTTACTGTCATGACAATGCATGCATACATTTCCAATAGTGCTACCACCTGTACTTGTTTCAAAGTTTAAATATTTTATCTTTGTCGGCATTCAATGCTACAATAACCTTGTTATGTAAACACACTTTATTAAAATGTTCCATCTTCACTTTTTTTTTTAAAGATATGACTTATGTGTTTATCGTTCCACTGCGTAAAAAATACTGATTTCATACATGCAATAGATTAGGTTGTGTCAATAACCAGTCATAGATTACCAGTGGGAAAGTCACATCGTGTCTCTGACCAATCAAAGAGCGCTGTCAATAACTGGTCATAGAATTCCAGTGGGAAAGTCACATCGTGTCTCTGACCAATCACAGAGCGCAATTGTTAGAACTGTAAGCATATTTTGACATTTTAAGTTATGTACAGAAAGAAAGAAATAAATAAATTTGAGAAATTTCGAATTTTTAAAAAAGTTTGAATTAAACACTTTTAGGATATTGAGTTTCTTTACTGAAAAACTAGTGAATTACAGAGTCTCTCAAACACCTTAAAGCTCTTTTAAAAGATACAAAAACTACTTATTTAACACAAAAATTTCGTTTTTAATGACCACCAAGTCACACGGAATTAGGCAGCTGAGTCTCTCAATCCCTGTCAAGCTCTGTTAAAAGATACACAACCTACCTATTTAACACGAAAATTTCGTTTTTAACGACCACCAAGTAAAGAAAAATCCCATGGAATTAGGCAACTGAGTCTCTCAATCCCCGTAAAGCTCTTTTAAAAGATAGAAAAAAAACAAATTTAACAACAAAAAAAAGTAAAAATTGTCAAGAAATTCAAGAAAAATCACACGCAATTAGGCACCTCAGACTCTCGATCCCCGTAAAGTTATTTTAAAAGATACAAAAACTACTTATTTAAATCAATTTTTTAGTTTTTTATGACCCTCTATTAAAGAAAACTCTCACTGAATTAGTCAACTGAGTCTATAAATCACCTTAAATATATTTTATAATAAACGAAAAATTATATTTGAAAACAAAATTTTCGTTTTTAATGACAACCAAGTGAAGCAAAATCACATGGAATTAAGCAACTGAGTCTCTCAATCCCCGTAGAGCTCTATTAAAAGGTGCAAAAACTACTGATTTAACAAACAAAATTCGTTTTTAATGACCAGCAAGTAAAGAAAATATAAAGGAAATATGCACATGATTATCACAATCAAATTAAATCTAAAATATTATAATAAAAATAAAATAATAATTACCTTTATATTATAATTATTTTAGAATATATTATATAAAAATCACTATGAAATAGTCAACTGAGTCTCTCAATCCCCTTAAAGATCTTTTAAAAGATACAAAAACTACTTATTTAACATAAAGAACCCCCTGTAACTGAACCCCTGTATAACTGAAACCCCTGTACAACTGAACCTCCGTGCCAAATTTCATTACGTTTAATATCTAGTCACCAAATGCTCCAAGCCTCAGAAGAAAAAGGGGTTTTGAAAACAGGGAGCTTTCGTTTTTAATGACCATCAAGTAAAGAAAAATCACACGGAGTTAGGCAACTGAGTCTCTCAATCCCCGTAAAGCTCTTTTAAAAGATACAGAAACTACTTATTTAACACAAAAATTTCGTTTTTAATGAACATCAAGTAAAGAAAAATCACACGGAATTAGGCAACTGAGTCTATCAATCCCCGTAAAGTTCTTTTAAAAGATACAAAAACTAATTATTTAACAAAATAATTTCGTTTTTAATGACCAACAAGTAAAGAAAAATCACACGGAATTAGGCAACCGACTCTCTCAATCCCCGTAAAGCTCTTTTAAAAGATACAAAAACTACTTAATTACCATAAAAATTACGATTATAATGACCATCATGTAAAGAAAAATCACACGGAATTAGGCAACTGAGTCTCTCAATCCCCGTAAAGCTCTTTTAAAAGATACAAAAACTACTTATTTAACACAAAAATTTCGTTTTTAATGACCATCAAGTAAAAAAAAATCACAATGTAATAAAAAGGAAGCTTTTGTAACAATTAATACATTAAAAGAATCAAAATTTTATTCTAATCCCAATTTACCGATCGAAAGCTAAGCACTTTTTTTTTCAAAAACGTACTTAAAAAGGCCGCTGAAATTGATAAAAAATCAAACCAAAAATGCATACGGGCCTTGAATTATTTAAAAAAAAATCCATAAAAAAAAAAAACTTATATTGATAAAAAAAAAAATGCCAATTATCTTGATAAAAAAGGAAGCTTTTTTAACAATTAATACATTAAAAAATCAAAATTTTATTATAATCCAAACTTACCTATATAAAATATAATAAATTTTTTTTTTCAAAAAAACAAAAAAACGAAAACTTTATCACGATAAAAAAAAAACCACACTAAAAATAAGTATTGAAATTAATATAATAAAACAAATTAACTAGAAAAAAAAAAACCAAGTATAGTTATAAAAAAGGACGAATATTTAAACTTCTATCAATTAAAAAATAATCTTTTTAATCTCACCAACACTAAAAGCAATACCATAAATGCACTTTTTTTCAAAAAAACATCTAAAAGAAAAGAGATCTTTATAAAAAATACAAATGAAAAGATAACAATCTCCTATACGGATAGGTTTCTTCCGATACTAAAAACAGCATGATTCACATAGTATAATTATCAATTAATTATAGTGTAGGGAAAGAATTTATTCCTCAACTTAACGTCACTTTCTTTTTAATAATGCGAATATTTTTTACTAAAAAGACAAAGGTTATAATTATCAATTTTTTATATTTAATTACAAAAATTGTTATCTCGAATAAACACTACTCTAAACTTATGGCGAATCAAATATGGAACCTTATTATATAAAAAAAATAATAGGCGAGTAAAAAATAAGAGACACCGGTTTTTTGAACTAAAAAAAAAAAAGACGTTGAACTTTGAAATTGCTTCATGACCTGTAGGCCGCAAATAAAACAGGATGGAACATAAAGTCGTAGAAATGGAATGCCATCTGAGGGAGCTCTGAATCTCTTTGAAAAGGTGTAGAGCTTCTATAGAAGTATTACCTAGATGCGAGGGGCTACTCACACTCTTTGAAAAGGTGTAGAGCTTCTATAGAAATGTTTTCCTATAGCTTCTATAGAATCCAGACGAGCAACTCTACATACTTTCATTATTCTGTTATTTTTAAATTTTTATGAGCAGGAAACAGATCAGACTCCTAAAATTTAAATAATCATTTTACAGGTCTATTCTGAAGCGTTTCTGCTCTTCTGAAATATGTTGCAAAATTTCTTGACCATAAAAAGCACGCTGTCCTAATTCAATTGTAAAATGTGGGAAACTAACTCATTTTCAGCATCTTTTTTGGGACTAGGTTTTTAATAATATAAATGACCAGTACCACTCTGCTTTACCCCCCCCTAATGTGCAAAGATATAGCCGAAATTTGTTTCTAAACTATTATAGTTTCATCCTATTTTGTTTTATTTCATTAGCATTAACCAAACTTGACTTCGTGGGGTCGATATCATTTACAAGTACCTATATACCCTTTGTTGTATTTGTATATATGCAATGCATTTTCCGTTATTTTGAGAATCAATTTGAAGAAAAGAATGCGTAACAGATAAAATAGTACATATATACAACCCGGGGTATATATTTGCACATTAAAGGGAGGGACAGGGTTGACAAATGAATGCTATATTTGGATTCAGGATGAAATTCTGACGCTACAGGGATTTTTTTTCAGACAGTCAGAAAATTCGCTTTTTTTCAAAAAATATATATTTTTTCTTTTATTTTTGCTAATATTTTTTTTTCCTCTTTTGTATGTTCTGTTTTTAAATATTAATAAACTTATTCGGTACTCTTGTATTATCTGTAACACACGCAAGAAGTGAAGTTTGGTTAATGCTTATGAAATAAAACAAATTTCGGCTATATATTGGCACATTAGGGGGTTGAGGGGTAAAGTATAGCATATATTACATACCTAACCTAGGTACTTTTTTGCCCCTAAACCCCAAAAAACAAAAGTCTAAATATTGTAGACGCAGTGATAAATCACTGTTTGCAATGCTCAGCATAGGAATTGTCCGTTGAAAGAAACCTGTTTGACTAGTTCCTTTAGCATATTCGCTTCATAATATCGCGCGTGTGTTACAGAAAATACAACAGTACCATGTTTTTTTTTGAAAAATAATAATTTAGTTTTTGTTATATTTTTTGGACAATTTGAAGTTAAACGATGGTTTGAAAATACAGCCAACCACAAAACCTTTGTATTTTATGCGATCGTTTTGTGTTTTTTTTTGCAAAATTTAATTATGTCGATTCTTTTTTGTTATCTTGTTTCTTAACCCCCCCCCCTGCCAGTTTCCATGACATCTAACATTAAATTCCATTTTTTGAAACTATTTTACGCTCCTTTTAAAGTATTTGATTGACTAAAAAATTAATTTGTATACCTCTCTCCCAGGGACGTATTTTTTTTTTGGGGGGGGGGGCAATGGGGGCAGTGGCCCCCAATAATGTGGAGAAAAAAAATTAATATATATCTTATGCTCCCTGACTATCCAGATATGGATCCCTCTTCCCCTCCCCCCATAAGAATGCGGAAGATTCACCCCTGCTCCCTCCCCCCAGTTTATGATTATGAAACCGTCACTGCATAGCCTAAATGATTACTTAGGAAGTGATTTTGAAGTACCCATTTATATCCATTCCCACTCCAAAGGGCACTCACATTTAACAATACATGAGTTATTAAGGTGAAACTTGCGATCTTTTGCTTAAATGAGGTGCAAGGAGGTGCAAATGAAGCTCAAATGAGCCTTGTGTCTTTGCTCAGTCCCAATATGTAGGGTTTTTAAGATATGTAAAGTTATTTCTTAACTTTAGGGAGCAGTTCCTTATATGGTTTGAAATTCTACTGAAGTAATAGGAATTGCATAAAAAAAGAACTAAAGCCAATATAAAAAGAAATTAAAAACTCAAAAATAAGGTAAATATTTTGTTGTTAGCATTCAAATAGGCTACGATAGGTCTGATAGGTCACCTGTCATATATGGAATCTTCTAATCCCTAGAAATAAGAAATGGGTAGACATAGTTTAACAATATCTTCCCAGGGTAAATTTTAACCTTGATTTCATTCACCAAACTCCACTACTTTCCAAGATAGCAAGAACTAAACTAGAATTTTACTCCGGTCTAGTTTAATAGGTGGCCCCCTTAGAAGAAGATACTACAAAGTTCTCAAAACTACTTTGAACAATCAAAAATACTTACATCATTCCCGAACTCGCATCACTTCTCTTCTCTTACCCCATTCCTCTAAAAGTGAAAATATGTAGCTCAAATTATAAATGCTCAATTAACTTTCCCGCTGCCTATTGCCATTGACGTTACTTGTTTTGCCGGTACATTCATTTATGTTATGAATTTGAGAAAAAGAGTCAGCCTATGAAAATTCATGGATTATATTACCACCTTTTTATTCACCTAATATGATTTTTTTTTTTAGTTTGTTTTCAAAACTAATGATGTTTGGTTATTGGAATGATATATTTCACAAGTAGCTGTATAAAAACATATCAAAATTAAATAAAGAAAAAAGTACTTTATTCTAAATTTTAAAAGACCTGCCGTACAAATACGGCGCTGTATAACAGCACTTGCCGGGTACGCACTTACGATTTTTCTCGGGGAGGGGGAGGGAGCTATCTAGAAAAATTCAAAGGGGGCTTTAATAATTCAAACTTTACTGGATAATATGAATAAGAAACGCCAGAAATTGAAGTAAATTTGGGATTACTGGGGGGCCGGCGAGAGGCCACCCTTATCTTTACCAGGAAACTTCTTGCGTTTTTTAAATTTTAAGTCCAGGAATATCGAAAAGAAGTAAAACTGGTGAATACCAAGATATGGTGGGGGAGGGGGAGGGCAAGAAATTAAAAATAATTTGTCTTGGTTTACAATATTTAGGATATATTTGTAGCCTAATCAAACGTGGACTTGGTATGGACTGGAGAAAGAAAAGATATGTTTGCTTCACATCTAATATATAAACTACATTAGATAATATATTATTATCTAATATAGATTTTCCCTCCTGTTTCCCTTTTGTATGCTATACATTTTGCCTGTTGTTAAATATAGTAATGAATACTAGGAAACAAGCAGGTATCCAGGATTTTTGTTCGGGAGGGGGGGTTACCCGGTTTTGTCTTTACAGGTATTTTTTAGACTAATTTTTGACTCGGTCAAAAAGGGGTTCAAACCGGGTAACCCCCCCCCCCTGGATACGGCCTTGCTAGGAAATATAAGGAATTGTTTGTTTTTTTTGGGGGGGGGGGTGGAGGGGGATTTTCCATGGGAAGATTATTCTTCAGGGAGGAAATTTTCAGGGAAAATTCTCCACAGGGGGGGGGGATTCATATACCAATTTTTTTTTTGTATTTCTTTTTGGTTACTCAACTATACATGCAGAAAGAATGTTACGGGGAAATCTTCAGCGGGAAAGATGTTGTGTCCTGGGGAGTTTCTAGGGGAGGAATTTTCCGTGTGGAAATTTTTACGGGAAGAATTTTGAAGGGAGGAATTTTCTAAGGATATTTGGGGAGATTTTCAGCACGGTTTTAAAAATAATCAGAAAGTAAACAAACAAAAGTTTTTCCATTTCCAGATAAGGAGAACTTCCAGGGAGAATTGCCCTGGGTGAATTTTTAGTGAAGAGAGAATTTTACAAAGAAAGGATTTTCCAAGGATGACTTTTCAATTGGAAGAATTTTTCGTAGGAAACAGGATGTTCCACAGAGGATGTAAGCGAATTTCCCAACATGATTTGAAAAGCGAACAGAAATAAAAAAAAATAAAAAAATTAAATGAAACCAAGTAGTATTAAACTTAAAATGAATGGAAAATATTTCCTATACGAGGGGGTCACCTCCTTTTCAATTCTTCGCTCCTTACACTAAAAATCGGCTTTTGTCCAAATTCTATAAAATAACTTCTGAAACGTAAGGGACCGTTTAATTGGAATAAGAAGCTTCTTTAAAGCCTTAAAACTAATTACCGTAAAGAGAGAGGGATTGAGAAGGTGGCAATCACTTTCATAAACGGATTAGTTTTGTTCATATTTCGTTTTAATCTTGTTCCTTACTTTCAGTTGAAAAACAAAACCGTTCTTCTATTAAAAATCTAGTGATTTTCCTTTCGTCTGGTCGCAACTCAGCTTTTAGGTTATCCCCTTAAAATTACAAGAAAACCCAGATTTTTTATGTTTAATGTTAATTTTTAATTTAAAGACCCCCCCCCCGGGTGTAGAATGACAATTTATAAAAGAAGAATACTTTTTTTTAGTCATTTAAAAAAGGTCCTTTGCTATTCCATTTGTCTTTCTTACCCTCTCTCCCAACCCTCTGAAATATTCAACTCAAGTCCCCAACCCGTCACCGGCATATGCTGTTTTGATAGCCTGGATGTACAAATTTATTTTTTATTAACTACTTCTTTTGAGTCCTAGCTTGGAGTCAAGTTGGCCCCCAGCATTCCTTGAAAGCTTCAAATCTATCCCTTTAGCCGTTCCTAGGAGAGTGTGGAGATGCTATTTTGATAAGTTATGTAAATTTAGCTTCTTTTGACTGCATCGGTATTCATCGTAATTGGATTCTAGTCATCCAAAGCCTTATAGTACCAAACTCTTAGGCTGACAGAGGGCAATATTAAAACTTTAAATTGCATATAGAAAGAAATGAAATACCTGACCAAATTTTTAGCAAGGAACCTGACTAATCTTTCCAAGACATTTTTCAGGGACTTGTATCGCTCCTTACCCATCACCTGCAGCTCGCCTCCCAGTTACATCCAAGCCATCACCTAAAAATTAGAATGTCATTAGAAAATTAATTTAGCGTTGATTTTATGGTGGGGCAGACCCATAAGCCTTTGGTCTAGGATCAGGGCTCAAAGTTCCATTACATTCAGTATTCCTCCCCCTCCTCAACAAAAAAGATTAGTTATTGGAAAAGAAAGCAATGATAAGCTTGTTCCTATCCTTGGCAAATAATTTGTCTGCTGTTGAACTCTTCCTTCCCCAAATAAATCAATCAGGTAAAACGTCTATGCATGAGAAACCTTCAGCTCATATCCACTGCGGGTAAGCAACTATTCTATCCTATTTCCTCTTAGTACCATGGCCGTGTCACAATTATGAAGAAAGGGCCTTCCCTATTTGAGTAAGTCGCTTCCCAAGATTCTATTTCCTACTACGGCTTCAGTTGACATTCCTATCCCTGACTTTCTTAGCTGTAGCACCTGTTTAATCAGCACGTGTTAAACTTTTGAAGTACTTAAATTGTTGAACCACGTCCCGTTTTTCTATGAAAATTTTGCTCCATTCCCCCAACGCTCCACCTCCTAACTGATCCACCTCAGCTTTTAGTCGATAACCTCCAATTGTTCTTCCGGTTCTAGATGCTCCATCTACCGTCTTGTTACTTTTGATCCCAGAGTATCTTGGGAAATAAATCAGAGTAATTCGTTTTCCTTTGAATGTTGAGCTATTCGTAGCGTTCCAGTTCACTTCTTTGACGACTCGACATTTTGGAAAGCCCTATGGCAGTTGTTTTATAAGTTAAAATATATTTATTTCTACGTGTAGTTATTTTCATCATTGTTCTGTTCCTGACATTTCAGCCTGTAATACAATAGGAAAATCTTCCCAAAGGATAATTGATAATATTTTTATTTTGATTAGATGTATTCCTGTATATCTCTTTTCCAGTTGCCAATTTCCTATTAAATCACAAACTATCCGTAAACTAAATTGTGAAGTTGATTTAATAGTATAATTATATATCCTGCTCAGTTAAAATTCCTCTAGGATATGGAATTTCTAGGATAGGAATTTCTCGGGGATATGACGTCATTTTCTCTCATGTACAAGCTACATCTATATCATACATATTATGAATACTAGAATCAAAAACCTTGTAACAGTGTTGTGGATAAAGCCGTGCCTAGAAACTTTCAGGCCTATGTTCGATCCCGGCTGTTGCAAGGAAGGGTTTCGGATTTTCGGATTGCATAATTTTTTTTCTATTTTAGCCACTTCGTTTTTATATTTGGAAATATACTTGTTTTGTTTAAATTTTTTAACCTGCACTGGATATCGGAGGGGGGATGCAAGAAATGGAAAATATTGTCTTGATGTACAAGATTTTGGATATATTAGTAATCACACGCGGACTGGACATAGACTGGAGAAAGAAAAGATATGGGGGGAAATTCAAGGCTACACGGGTTAAAAAAAACTAATTTATCGAGAATGTAATACAAACCTATTTCGGTGGTTTTTGGCGAAATTTTGGATAACAGGGATACAGATATAAAGGAGGCTCGGGATTTGACTTATCTGATTTTATTTCTAGCTATTAATTATTTGATGTAATGTTTTTGTCTCACAGTGGATCATGGTTGTGGCCCATCTTAGCATACAAGTAGTTAGTTTATGTGGTATATCATGTCTTATACTTTTTTTTATTATGACCTTTTCAAGTTAAGTTGTCCATGCTAATTTATTTCAGTTGTTTGCAAAAAAATATTCAATTTCAGGTAATTATTTTTAGTTCTCATGTAATTTATCCAAACGATTATTAATAAATATTCTAGGTATTATTTTTCAAGTTCCCGATAAATAGACCAATTTTTTTTTACCCCAACCCTCCACCCCTGATAATCTAGAGTAATTTGGTTCTCGTGTAATATTGATGGCTATTAAAGAGAATTGGATTTGAGAAATTTAAAAACTTATGTTTCCTCGGTAATTGCTCGAAAAAACAGAGAAAGAGTTGCTAGATGTTTTCTAGAGAAATTCAATCAATCAATCAATCAATCAATTTATTCAATTAATAAACACAACAAAATACACTTCAATATAAACTCCCCCGTAAGGCTCTCTGGCCAGGAAAAAAAAACAGGGGAGAAACGAAAATGAAACGAATACAGTTATTTTCAATATAATGCATTGCATTTCAACCTTTCAAAGACTCAACACACACACACACACACAAAACAAAACAAAGAGGAGAAAAAAAAAAACAATAATTAAAAGACCCAAACAAAATGTTATTTTATGAGACCCCCCCCCCAAAAAAAAAAAAAACAACAACAAAGGATGTAGGACAATCCAATAAAATAAAACAAATTCCAAATATATATTTGAAACCAAACCAAAAAAAAAATATTATACAAACTCAAAACCCCTCACAAAAAATGTTTCCAACCCAGGCTAGTGTCAACCCCCTCCCCAAATAATAATAATAAAAATTAACAAAAATATATTTAAACATGAAAAATCAAGACATTAAAAAATTTCTTAAGATTCTTTTGAAAGTAGCAAACGAGTGACATTCTTGAGCTGACTCAGGTAGGCTATTCCAAACGATATGACAAGCAGTTAATGGATTAAAGTCAGACCTCGCCGATGGAGTAAATAGAATATTAATATTCCTTGAATTGCGAAGATGATGCCAGGACCTATCAGGGACGAAATAAGGAGTAGTTTGAAGGACTGTGGGAACATCACCATGAATTTGATGAAAAGGGAAAGACGCGCACGAAAGAATGTAGAGAGACTGCAAATCATGTAATAGGCTAGTTGGGTTAGTTGTAGAACAATTTGTTTCCTGTATAAGCCTTCTTGCCTTATCATATAACTTAGAAATTGGTTTAAAAAAAGAAGAGAAAGTTGACATCCATATTGTAGGGCAATAAGAGACGTAGGGCTGAACAAAGCAATGGAACACAATTTTTAAAACTGATCCAGGAAAAATGTGTTTTAGCTTCCTCAAAATTCCAAGGCTCCTTGAGATCTTCATTTGAGATAGTCCAATATGATAAAGAAATAAATGGTTTTCATCGAGAAGAATACCGAGAAATCGGACATATCTATACTTAGGTCTACTGAGAAAGCCCCTTGAAAGCCGGATATCAGATAACTCAGGGCACGCAAAAGAAATACGGGAAAACATTTAAAAACTTGACTTAACGACATTTAGAGCAAGGTAATTTGCATGAAGCCAAAGAACGACTCTCAAAAAGGTTAACTAATTTGAGAAGCATCTCAGACTCAGTTCCTACTACAGTACCAATGGCACTGTCATCGGCGAAAGCAACGAGTGTCCATATCCTGCGAAAACGATGGAATTTTTTTTACCATTCAAAGATTCAGGATGACATAGACGACAGCAAACTGTAGGTTTTTGATTCATAACCGCAACTATAAGATCATTAACAAAAATCAAAACAAAAACGGTCCAAGAACAGAACCTTGAGGAACACCAAACTCAACTTCAGACGAAAAGCGGGAAAGGAAATCTATGGAGACAGTTCTACCTGACAAATAGCAATCAAGCCAAGCATGAGCGTGTTCTCTTGCACCATTTTGTGATAGCTTATACAGCAGAATCTCTTGAGTTAAAGAGTCTAAAGCCTTACGGACATCTAGGAATATAGCTGCAGGAATCAAACAAGAGTCAAGCACGGTGTGCAGAATATTTAAAAGAGTTACACACACATGCTCTGTAGAATATTTAGGTCAGAAGCCAAACTGAAAATCATGAAAAAATCTTTTAGCCTCTAGAAAAGCTAGTAGATGGGAAAGCATGGTCTTTTCAAGAAATTTTCTAAGAACAGACAGCAAAGATATAGGACGATAATTGGCTGGGTAAATTCTTGGTCCATCTTTATATAAAACAATTACTCTAGCTCGCTTAAGAGAAATTGGGAAAATACCATTTTCAAAAGAAAGATTTATAAGCTTTGTCAATGGAGAAATCATTGAAGGAAGAATGAATTTAACTACCATAGTTGGAATACAGTCAGGGCCAGACGACGAAGAACCCTTCAAGCTATTTACAATCCAGCCTACTTCAACATCTGAAGCCGGATATAACACCATCGATTTAAGACAAGGCGGACCAAGATAAGATTTGTAATCTGGTTCTGACTGTGAAGACCTGACTGAAGAAGCAGTGGTTTACCCAAAATTGGAAAAATATGATGTAAATGCTTTTTGAACAGATGGAATACCCTCAACAACCACATCACCAACTACAAGACTTGGAGGGATAAAAGGAGGCGGAGAAGAACGTTTGAGGACGGAATTGATCACTTGCCAAGTTTTTTGAATATCTTTCCCACAATCCGAGAATTTTTTGGAATAATAAAGGAGTTTAGCCTTCCGGCATAAAGAATTGAAAACATTTCTCTAGAGTTTGAATTGCTGAAGACGTGCAGCATTCAAAGATGGCTTTGCTGACTTAAAAGCTTTCCAGAGATTATTTTTTCTTCTCCAACTCTTTAGAAGACCAGGGGTCATCCATGGGTTAAGAGGAATAGATCTTTTTGACCTTGAAGTAAAGGAGGACAGAACACATACGTCAAAAATAGACTCCTTCACTGGCTCATAAAAGGAATCAATCTTTGAACAAAAATCATTATCGTCACCAAAAATATTCCATGTCCTCTCAGCTAAATGGGATCTAAGGCGGATCAATTCATTCAAACCAAACCTAAAAGAAGCTGAAGCAGATGCTGGAGTGTCCCTATTCAATGTTTTTTCAAGGATAACACTGGAAAATACAGGAAAATGGTCTGAAATATTACTCACTACAACAGAATTCCGAATCAAATTAAGAGACGAAAAAATATTATCAATTAAAGACGCTGACGTATCAGTTACACGTGTTGGAATACAGGTTGTTGGTAGAACCCCAGCAGTGAGCATATCTGAGAGAGAATCCATCGTAGTAGAGAAATCCATGTCAGTTTTATTTAAGTTAAAGTCTCTTATTATTACAATTTCACATGAACTCTGCCCATTAAATCAGAAACCTCATCAAGGACCTGGAAATAAGAAGGGATTGATCCACTGAATGATCTAAAAACGTTATCAATTAACGATACTTTACTTTTTAAATTAATTTCAATAAACTGGGATTCGAAAACACCTTTGTCATTCTTTGGCAGATCCCTTCGATCACTATAGGGAAAAATATATGAAATACTAATTACTAGTCCACCCTTTGCCATCCCTCTGCGATTTTGTCGCTCCATTTTGTAACCAGGTACATTTATAAGCATTTCATTGCTAGAATTAAGTAAAGTCTCACATAATCCGATAACATCGGGTCGCCCATCAATAACTATCTGCCTCAACTGATCAATCGCTGAGCATAGACCCTGAGTATTGAGTTGAAGGACCGAAAAATTATCATATTGTCTAGTAGCCCACTTTAAATCAGAAACATACTTACTATTAATTGATTGGGAAGTATTTAGGGAATTTCTTTTAATTTGACCAATAGAATTATTAATAATACTCAAAACATCTAAGGGGTTTCTTTGTAATTGCCTGCGGTTTTTTTGTTTGCCCAATTAACTGACCGTATTTCTAACAGTAGGCTCTACGAAAAGTGTGGTTCAAACCCGCTTTCTAGGGCTATAATGAGAGAAAGGTTGGAATGGCTAAGGCACGTTCTGTGAAAGAAGGAGGACAGATAACTAAAGATTGCCCTTTTCGTCCAATTGTTCTAGGCTAACAAAAAAACCGGTAGTCCTCGTTTAGGGTGGGAGGATGTCGTAAGAAAAGATCTAAGTAAAATGGGTACTTCTTGGGAGTGTGTAAAGAGGGAGGCTTTGAATAGATTGGGAGGGAGAAGGAGCGTGTGCAGATGTGTTAGCCTAAGGTAGCTTGGTGATGAGGTGATTTTTCTGTAATAGTAGTAGTAGCAGTAGTAGTAGTAGTGGTAGTAGTAGTAGTAATAGTAGTAGTAGTAGTAGCAGCAGTAGTAGTAGTAGCAGTAGTATGATGGTATCATGGCATCGCGACATCTGCCTCCCAAATCATGACGATGTCATGACATTCAGTTTCATCTACCTACCGAATTACATTTCTGAAATTTGCTTTGTGCTGACTTCCCGTCACCACATGTATATTTATGAATACCATATGTGCCGTACGTTTGTGCCACACTTGACACAGTTCTGCCACAATTGTCCCAGTTCCAAAACGCTCGGTGCACTCACAAAAGCGGCTGGCACACTCTCAAAAATGTTTGATACGATTACGCCACGCGTGGCACATGCTAACTGGTCTAAACGAATTTTAAGAGAAAACAATCTCTAGTAAGTTAGATCTATGGGCTTGTCGCGAAAATACATATTTCAATATGACCATATACCTTAACATGATGGGTTTCATGGAATTATCAATAAGACTTATTAGTTTTTACCTCACCGAGCCACCTGAGGGGTATACATAATTCCGTGTTTGTTGTCTGGAAATTTTATTTCTGAGTCTTTTAATGTAGGGTTGCCAACCCCTACTAATTTGTCACTATTTCTGGTGATTTTGTTTGGCTTGTGAATTTTACTGATTTTTTTTTTTTTTTGAAAACTAATGATTTTTCCTGAATCTATTGATTTCTTATGAAATAGGGCATAAAATAAAACGAATAAATTATTCATTATTCGAAGCAAAATGCATCTCTTATTGAAAAATTTACCGAAAATCGAGAAAACCAAAAACAGTCGTCTAGGTAACCGAAAAAAAAATCTAAAAAAAGGGGAATTTGGATAAAAATAATACTTCAAAGATATAGTTTTCCATGTTGATTCAAAATATCTGTAGTTCATTAAGTTTGATATGACTCATCAAAGGCTCCGAACTCGTGAAAATTTATCTTATTTTTGAAAAAGGGGAAGACAGCCCCAAAAAGTCAAGTGATCCTAATGAGATTTACATCAGATTTAGCCTATCAGAGAACACTTGCACAAAGGTGGCTCCTAGAAAAATGTGACATTTTATATTTTTGGGCGGAAGAAGAAAGATCACGGTTGCGAGACCCCCCCCCCTTCGTGCTTCTTATCTCCCCAAAGATATTACATGAAAATTAGGAGATGAACATTTGGTTTGCGTATTTTAAGGATCCAATAGCTATACTTCTGAGAGTGACATGATCCCCCCAGCTCCCCGCCAGCCCCTGGGGAATGAGCTGTAAGCTATGCAATTTTCCCGTTGTTAAATATAATATTTGAAATTGGAACATATAAAGATTTTCTCTCGTTTTAGGGGGGGACTTTTTAGTAAAAATTTTACGGGGGGGGGGGGATTCATATACCGAATTCTTTTAATTGTCTTACTTTCTCTTTGGAAGCTCAGCTTTGCGTCCGGACAGAATGTTCCGTGGAAAATTTTCAGCAGGAAAATTCCATGGGAGGAATTTCTGTGTGGAAATTTTTCACGGAAAGGATTTTCAAGGGGGGGGGGGAGACTTTCCACAGAGGGTGGGGTTGATTTCAGCCACGATTTGAAAAACAATCAGAAACTAAGCCTTGGCTATGCTCACAGTTAAAAAAAAGTTTCGAAGGATAGGAAGATAAGTCTGTCAACCAAGATTAGGATTTTGGAAGCTACAGTGATGACAGAGGTCAAACATGGCTCTGAAGCATGGGCGCTTCGAAACGTAGATAAAAATTTGCCAGGTGTTTTCCAGAGAATTTGCCTACTGATTGTTCTGGGCACCTGGCTGATTGATTGTATTTCAAACATTAGGCTGTACGAAAAGTGTATTTCAATGTCACCTTCTTAGGCTATAATGAGAGAAACGTTGAGATGGCTAGGGCACGTTCTGCGGATGAAGGATGACAGATTGCCAAAGATTGTCCTTTTCGGCCAACCGTCTAGGGCTAAATGAAAAGCAGATCGTCCGCGGTTGGGGTGGAAGGATGTCATTAAGAAATTTTTTTTAAGGAAATAGGAACTTCCTGGGAGGGTGTAAAGAGGGAGGCTTTGAATAGATTGGGATGGAGGAGGAGCGTGCGTAGCTCTGTTGGCCTCAAACTGCTTGATGCTGCGGTGAGTTGCTAGCAGTAGCAGTAGTTGTTGTACTAAAGCTGTGGAGACTTCATTACATCAAGAAGAGGCTCACATAGTCTGTGGTTAGAAGATAAGCGACAATGAGAATACATATATGGAAGCCTGTCTGGTAGCCGTGCCAGGGCCCGGCGGCAAAACCGATGGCTCTGGGCACTTTCCTAGTATCTTCTTTTTAAACGAGCAATAATTGCGTATGTATAAATATTTTCTCGAAAATAGACACATTTTTTCCTGAAAATTGGCATCCTGAGATTTTCTGATCTAAGAAACTATTTAGATAGGTCTAGAGTTTAAGAAAATTTGTCAAAGGCTTTAATTTTGGAAAAGAAGCTCATATGAGTAACTTCATATTTATGATTACATTTCAAGAGCATACATACGTTATATTTGCCTCAGTAGTGGCTGTATCGTTTTTATTGTCTTTGATGTAGGCAAAATTACGCATAAGAAGCTAAGTATAAAATACTAATTGTAATTATTTTCTGTAAAAGGCGATATAAGTAATTTCAAAATTCCTAGAGGACAAAAAGAGAAATTAATAATTGCACAAAATGAGAAAAAAACTAAACAATAAAACGAGACCAGATCAAGGGGACCACCAGAGAGATTGCAATGATGATTACAACGAATCAAAACGACAGTGAAGAAAAAGAAAATGCGGCTACAAGAAATGCGACACCGAGGATCAGAACAAATAAAAATGAAAGTGAAGAACAACAAAATATTTGGTTAGAAGACATGCGACAGCGAGGATCAGACTGAATTAAAACTCAAATTGGATAAGAAAGAAATTTGCAGCTAAAAGATATGCAACATCGAGAGTCACAACGATTCAAAAACGGAAGGTAAGAACAAAGGTATATACCGTTAGAAAATATGGGACAACGACAAGCATAACGCTTATAGAATCAAATATTTACAAGTCTGCTGCGAAAGTCTATCATTGCTATTATCAATTTATTTTCTTCAAAATCGAAGAGCATCTAAAAGGAAAAAGATGTCGTCAATGTAATACATAATACTCTAATCATTTTTTTCTTTTCCATCATACGAATTATCAGATGGTCTCAATGAACAAGAACACATACTCTAAGGTTGGGGCTTCATCTGCCGGTATTTCTTAATTAATAGATATTACGGATAATGGAGTCGGTCCAATAAAAGAGCCCCCAGACGGTTTTTTCACTCCCACTCTCCTGCATTATTCAGAGTTTCTACAATCATTTTGTTTTCATGTTTAATCAAAGTCAATTTTTAGTTTTTTATTCTGTTTCCTTCCACCATTAAAACATTTTTTCAGTGCAAAAGCACCCAGAATCCAGAAATCTGGAAGCTCAAATAACCCTTTTTTCCAGATAGGTTTGGGGTACTTTGGTCTGGCTTAACATTCTACATTGCATGCGAAGAAAACTTAAACCCAGAATCTAGAAGCAGAGATTCTGGAAATTCTGGGAGGTCAGGCCCCAGCTTAACTCCTTTTCTATTGACTCGTGTAACTCCGTTACAGCCGAAAAAACCCATTATTTAGGCTAATATATTTTTGACCAGCCCCAGGCTTCGTTCTAGGTCGGCAAAAAGCATGTAAAAAGTAACTACTGCTGCATTTTAGTTGAACCGAATGGAAGGAACTGTTGATTAGAATAGACCCTAAGTTTTTAAAAACAGCTAAAAATGTTTTTATATCATGAATATTATAATTTATGAATCAAAAGCTTAAAAAAGCTAATGTCAAATTAGTTTAGCAGTTGCTTTCGATTCCTACAGCAAAAAGGCAGCCATAGGCTTTTTTTTATACTTTTTGGCCAACCTAGAACGAGACCCTACATAACCTGGAGCTTAAAAATCTGAGCTAATAAGCTTGGTGTTACTGGATAAAAGATCAGTATTTTCTTAGAGACAAAAAATAAACCAGTTGTTCACAAACTTAAATTGTAAGAAAAGACTTCAGAGCATCACATTATCAAGGTCTCTTAGCAAAGACTCAATTTCTTTCTCTTCATCTTCATCTTCAGTTTCATCTTGTATTTCGTGAAGTCTTCTTTCTTCTTCTCTTTTGTTTTTTTCCAGAGGATTCCAGGAGACACAAGTACTGTGATCGCGGATCTCCTCCTTAGCACGAATCAAGGCGAAAACGGTTTCAACTGCAAGGCGGTTCCCAGACATCCTTTTGACAATTGACACTGCGCTAAAAATGCGCTCGACACAAGTGGATGAGTGTGGAAGGGACATGATAGGGAACATGAATGTGCAAGCTCTGAATATTTCGCCAATCCAAGACCATTTTGAAGCTTATTGAGTTCCCCCCAAAAAAGCTCTGGACTCTTAAAGTACTGAGGGGGCAAACACTTAGACTCAGGAGGGATTGATTGCCACTGAGAAATTAATTCTTCTAAAGATTGTCAACCGACTAGGTTAGGGAACATGAACAGTACTGGTACCAAGTCTTCTTTGCCAGAGGCAGCCACAACTGGGTCAATGACTTTCATTTTCTGCAAACCTTAAAGGTTGAATTGCAGTAGTAGCGATCCTAAAACTCCTTTGCTAACTTCACGTAAAAGTTGAGACAAATGGTTTTAAAGGCACGCACTGTCTGGGCAGGAATATTTTCTTTTATCAAATCAGCTTCCGCGTTCGCTTCAACATATATTCTTTCGAGAGGTAAATGGTATTTAGGCTTGGATGGGTCATACGCACCTAACGGGTTTTTTTTCGACTCCCTCTGGACGTAAAAAAAGTAAGGTAAAGAATACGGCATTGGACTTTACAGTCCCTACCGGTGGTACTGATCTCTCTTTCTTGGCCCTTCAGCCAGGAAGTGCAATGGGGGGTTGGGGGCCAACCATCCTATGCTTTCGCACACCCTTCCTGTTTACCTTCCCCAGATTTCTCCAGGTACCCATTTGAAAGCTGGGTTGACTCTGGCTGAGCTTACAGAGTCACGCCACTGATCCACGTCCCAAACCAAATAATTGAGTACACTAGGATTCGAACCTTCGTCCTCTCGGACAAAAGATCCTAAATCCAGTGCACTAATCTACTTGGATAGGACCCATCTGGATCCCATCTGGACAATCCCCTCTGAATGTAGGGAATTCGAATTATGTGGAGACATTTTCGCAATGGCAGCGAAGTCTAACCCCCTCCGCTTAAAATCAAACAGTCAACTTGTTGACTTGTGACAAAATTTAGCCCAGAAACTGAAAGTAAAGTTTCGTTTATACATTTTTCATCATTTTCAGGAACTTATCACAGATGCCGACTTTGTGACCTTGGATTCTTAATTTCTTGAATCCTTAAATTTTTATCGAAAAAAATCGTTGAATTTTGTTAAAAAGCTACTGAACTTGTACCAGTTTGGCAAAATTGTACTGAGTTTTTGACTTAAATAAAATGTTGTAAAGATGTACAGCTCGGAGGAAAATGTACTGAATTTGGTGCAACTGCACCACCCATCGCAACACTGCGTGCGACAACAAGGGTCAGGACGAATCAAAAACGAAATTAAAGAACAATAAATTTTGAGGTTAGATAGAACTTGTCAAAAATAAGCGTAAAACCAAAGATGGGCGCAGTTAGAAGACAAACAAAAGCAAGAATCAGAACGAGTCAAAAATCAAAGTGAAGTAGAAAAAAAATATTACGTTAGAAAAATAATGCCGTTATAATTTTTGACGCCAACAAACTGTAGAACAAAAGACAATACAATTTTACAAAGCTGCCGTAAACTATGCAAGTGTTAGTTACACCTTATTGGGACTCTTCAGCTTGGGTGAGGTTTTCGACGCCAGCAAACTGCGGTATAAAACCCGGTACAAACCTACAAAGATGCAGTAAATTACACAAATGTTAGTTACAAGTCATTGAGACTATTCAACGTTGTATATATTCACGCTGGAGCCCTCTATTTTCCTTAGGAGAGAATAGCATTTGGAGACGCCCAAATAACTAAAATTTACAATTGTTTAAAACTCTTTAAAAGGCTCATAGAGCAAAAAACGGTAAATACAAAAGTATTTGTATATATTTTAATAATGTGTTACAAAAATTCAAAAACCTTAAAAAGAAAACCCAAGATTTGAAGCTTAAAAACAAATTTGGCAGAAAGTCAAATATTTTTTAATTTAAACGAGTACATTTTAAACATGTCAAATATATTTTTGAAATATATACCTATGAAAAATAGGAGTATGAAAATTTTTAGGACATCACTTGCTCTCTAAAGAGTTCCACAAACGAGTCCAAGACTTGAACTCATGTTTTGCCTTAGCTTCATTCAACGTAAGCGATGATCGAACTATCAATAGTCGTAATGTTTTTTAGCTTTATAGTAGCTGAACAATTTTATCAAAGAATTAATTTAATGGCACACCCACAACAAACCACTGAAAGTGATTTTGAACCACCTTCATATGGCCAAATGTACCCTTTAGACTCCGATGAGGCTGTTGAAGAACGTTTCGCACATCCTTTAAATTATGGAATCTCTCTTAACCTAGTGAATCTTCTCGGAAAAATTTTGCAAGACGCAAAAACTATGCCAACGGTTACGAGAAAATTCGAGAAGGGGAGGATGATGCAAATCAACTTGTTGATTCACGGGGCACAACAGCTTCTAACGTGCAGCTTATTTTCACTCTGTCAGATGATGTCAATTATAGACGGTTCAACTCTCCTGCATGTAATGAAGTATGCGATATGCTTAACCATCGCACATCGCATACTTCGATGCTGATCATCGTGAAAACATGAAAATGTGAAAACGATGCTGACCATCGTTGTCTATTTTATAATTGTGTATATATAAGTTTTTAGATTTTTTCTCTAAATCGTACACATAGTTTTTTTTTTTTTTTTTTTTTTTAACTGGCATATTCCCATATCTAACCTCAAATAATTTATCTAAATCGGTCTTAACTTTAAGGAATAATTTTCTTTTTTCTAGGGTGTTTGTATCGAACCTACGGTAACATCATAACATCAAGCTGAGGCTCACTGTGGGCAGACAATCTATATTTACAAGCCTGCCACGTAGCCGTGCCGGAGCCTGGAAATGGAGTCAAATGGGGCTCCCATATCTAGTATATATATATATATATATATATATATATATATATATATATATATATATATATATATATATATATATATATATATATATATATATATATATATATATATATATATATATATATATATATATATATATATATATATATATATTGCAATCACAATAACTTATTAATAGCTTTTATTTATTTTTTCATAAGTGACAATAAATTAGTTTCCAATATATAAAGAACCCTCTAAACTAGAATCCTACCTGGTTCTAGATTAGTGGTTAGCCCTCTCAGAAGGAAACACTATAAAATTATGAAAAGTACTTTTAAAAATCCAAAGTACTTGCTTATATCTTAAGTGCTTACTAAAATTAAGCGTTGAAAAGGCTACCAAAGAGGCAGAGGAAACAAAAGCGTTCAAGGGACTAACTGACCGCAGCAAGCCTACGTCTGCTCTTTTATTTACCCTGCTTGACCTTGCACGTTTCAAGCCTGGATGGGGTTTTCTGCTAGAAATACTTTTATGGGGGGGGGATTGTACACGAAGGGAATTTTTTAAATACTTTAAATTTGAAAATGTCCTCGTTATTAATACGCAGTGAAGGGGGGAGGGAGGTGATTTTCCACGGGGGAAAATGTTCCTTGACAAAACTATTCGTGGAGGGAGAGTTTTCTCCAGGGAAAAATTTTCCTTAAATTTCCTTTTTTTAGATTGCAGTGCCATGCGATTGATATTTTAGCAATAACTTTTATAAGAATCCCATGAGTAAAACAGGAGATAAATGAAAGGAAGGAGTTACAATACAAATGAACTTTTACAAATGAAAATTACTTTTAAAAATCCAAAGTACTTACTTATATCATTCCAAAATACATATCAAAATAATTTATCCCCCCCCCCCTAAAATTCCCTACGGAAAACTCCTCCCCAAGGAAAATTCCCCAAACGGAAATTTCCCTGCTGGAAAATTTCCCTGTGGCTAAAAGGTGAAGAAGGTGGAGAGGGCATCATAAACAAGACTAGGAAAATCCTCATGTTCCGAGAGGGGGGGGGGGCAAATACTACAATTAGTATTTTTTTTTCACTTATATTTAATATTTTCTTCATTTTCCTATTTCTATACGTCATTCGGTGTGTTCTTGTTCCCCGAGTGGCATTGCCCTATACTAGTATCTATGGGGAACATCCCTATAAAAAAGGTAGGTTCGACGAATCCACCTTGAAATCAAATTAATTGATGACCCTTTAATTAGATTTTGATATTTCTTGCCCCCCTCGTGATAAATAATTCAAGGATTTTTTTTAGGGATGATTATCGCTATTGAAGCATTTTTCTTACGAACAAGCAAATCAATTTAGTTAAATATTAAATAAAATTAATAAGTTTTTTCAACTGAAATTCAGGGACAGCATTAAAACTTATTTCGAAATTATTACGTGTATGAGCGGGGTTCCCCCTCCTCAACACCTCGCTCTTCACTCTTAAGTTTCGTATTCCTAAGCTTCTTATTATTCTAATTGAATGAACCTTCTGTTTCAGGAGTCGTGTTCAAGGAAAAGAGACAAAACTTAAACTTTAGTGTAAAGAGCAACGTTTTGAGGAGGGATTAATCCCCTCATATACCTGATAATTTCTGCTCGTTTTAGGTTTTAATGCTGCTCCTTCCTTTCAGTTGAAAAAACTTTTTTTTTTCGTTTAATTTCTAATAGTTTTTTAAGTAATGTCAGGAAATCTGGATCGACCTCTAGGGAAAAATTCTTCCTCCCAACGGATATATCTGCTAGACAATTAAATTCTGGTGAAAATTTACTCCAGACAATTACCCTTAACATCCCCAAGCGCAAACTTGAGTCGGCAAAGAGAAAACAACAAATAAGAAGAATTCGTATAGGAATTCTGGCTAACTCCTCCAGTGCAAGATTTTCTCTGAAAAATCCACCCCCTGGAGACTTCCTTCCCTATGGAAAATTTTCCCATGGAAAATCTTTGAAGCAGGAAATTTGTCTCCCCCGCCCAAAAAATGCATGCATATTTCCCAATAACAAATACTACAAGTAAACTATGGGCAATTTTTATAACTTAAACGCCTTTTCCAGGAGCTGTGGGGGTCATATTATCTCCAAAGACATAGTTATTTGGCCTTTCAGCTATGTTAAACAAAATGGCTACCTCAAAACTTTGATAAGGCGATTTTTAGAAAAAAAAGGGGCATGGTAGGAGGCTTAGTTGCCCTCCAATCTTTTTGGTCAATTAAAAAGGGTTCTATAACTTTTAATTTCTTTTTGAATGATCCCTCTCTCAATATTCTAAGACCACTGGGTTGACACGATCAATCTTGGGAAAAACATAAAAGAAAACAAACAAATTAACCCGCACCCATGATCTTTCTCCTGGCAAAAAATAATAAGTTCGACATTTTGGCTGATTAATTAAAAAAAAACTTTGTCCACAAAATAAGTTTTTCAAAAAAAGTAAAGAAACACATTAAACCAAAAATGAACGAAATAGAATCAAACAATCTACCAAGCATACAACTACCACAAATCAGTATCAAAAAATGAATGAAACCCAAAACAAACAGTTATTAAAAAAAGCAACAGAGTCAAACTCAAAACGAGCAGAAATTAATATGAGTAGGGTTCTAAACCCCATGCACTCAAAACTTCAGAATATAATCTATGTTTTACTTAAAAAATTCAAATGAATTTACAGAAAAAAAATGTGTCTTGCCATTTTAATACATTGTATCTTAAAGTAAGAATAATATATTTTCAAAATATGTCATTAGTAATATATTTTAAAATATTTTAAAATATGCCAATAAAAAACAAACAGAAATTAATTCAAAATACCTTATCCACAAAATAAGTTTTTGAAAGAAAGGTAAAGAACTCCATTAAACAAAAAATGAGCAGAAATAAAATAGAATAATCTACCAATAGTAAGAATACCACAAGTAACCATCAATAAATAAATGAAACCCAGAATGAAAAGAAATTACAATAAATAACTGAGTCAAACTCAAGACGAGCAGATATTAACATTAGTAGGGCTAATAACCCCAATCCTTCTTAAGACCAGAACATAATTTGTGCTTTACTGAACAATACAAGTGATTGCCTATTGTCAGTTTAATTAACATGGGCTAATATTTTTTTCTTAAAGTGTTAATAATTTTCATTTTGTTAAAGTTAAAAACGTTGTATTTTTTTCAGTAAAGTAAAAATTATCTTCTCGTCTTGAGAACGCATGGGGGTTAATTATTGAAGCTTTTATTGGGGCTGTGCAAAAGGGTCACTTTTGACCCTTAAAAAGGGCAGTAGAACTCTCGATTTTCAATCGAATGAGCCCCTTTTGAAGTTTTTATGACGGCCCCTTCCATATAAAGTGCCTCTGGGGAAAAAAAAAATCAGAGGCAACACAATAGCGTTGCCTATAGTAAAGGCCATACGGCTCCTATGTTTTATTTTAAGAAAAACGAATGAAGGCTAAAAACAGGATTACCTCTTTTAACCAGCCTGAAGTAATAGCGCATCGCCCATCGTCCTGGCCATCGCCCTATGTTCAGTGTTGCCAAATTTTGAAGAAAACATCCCTCGCCGATCGCCCAATCTTTCAAATTGATTACAGTGTTGCCAAATTTTGTCTCCTTTAACCTAAAGGACTATTAAAAACACTTTAACACAATTGACTCACAGTAGAGGAGATTCTAAGGGGTCAGACACTACTTTTTGGGACTAAACCTTATCTGCTTGACTAGTAGCTCATTTTAAAGCCCATATTTCGCTGATTCATAATATATAAGTCTTACCGCGTTTAAAATTCTTGAATTCAATTTAGTTCCCAAATAATTTTTTTTTTTAAAGAAATTCGAAATCCTTTGCTTACAAAAAAGTGAGCGATGGCCTTGCTTTGCCTTGCTTTGGTTTATTATGTCCTATACAGTGTTTTTATAAAGTGAAAAACAATTTGCTATAACATTACCATAACATTAAATATTTACTTTATTGCTACAACTCTTTGTGACTTTTTCATTTAACCAGGGCGATTTTCTTATCGCCCTAGTCTTAAAATTCAAGCAATAAGGTCAAAGAATGAGAAAAAGGTTCCTTTTCTTTCCAAAACATTTAGTGCTATCATCAGACGGATCAGACATTTCAAATGAGCTGTCACTCGCCAGAAATCAGAGCACAATCATAATTGACTCACAGCAGAGGAGATTCTAAGGGGTCAAACACTACCTTTTTGGGACTAAACCTTATCTGCTTGACTAGTAGCTCATTTTAAAGCCCATTTTTCTCTGATTGATAATATATACGTCTTGCCACGTTTAAAAGTCTTGAAATCAATTTAGTTCCCAAATAAAGTTTTTCTATGAAATTCAAAATCCTTGTCTTAGAAAAAAGCGGGCGATGGCGTTGCTTTGCCTTGCCTGGGCTTATTATGTCCTATACCGTGTTTTTATGAATTGAAAAACAATTTACCTTAGGTTTACTATATGATTCAATATTTGCTTTATTGCTACAACACTTTGTGACTTTTTCATTTAACCATGGCGATTTTCTTATTGCCCTAGTCTTAAAATTCCCGCCATAAGGTCAAAGAATGAGAAAAAGGTTCCTATTCTTCTCAAAACATGTAGTGATATCATCACACGGATGAGACATTTCAAATGAGCTGTCACTCACCACAAATCGGAGCACAATCACAATTGACTCACAGCAGAGGAGATTCTAAGGGGTCAAACACTACTTTTTGGGACTAAACCTTATCTGCTTGACTAGTAGCTCATTTTAAAGCACATTTTTCGCTGATTCATAATATTTACGTCTTACCGCGTTTAAAAGTCTTGAATTCAATTTAGTTCCCAAATAAAGTTTTTCTTTATGAAATTCAAAATCCTTGTCTTACAAAAAAGCGGGCGATGGCGTTGCTTTGCCTTACTTTGGCTTATTATGTCCTATACAGTGTTTTTATGAAGTGTAAAGCAATAGGCCTTAGATTTACCATAAAATTCAATTTTTTTCTTCATTGCTACAACTCTTTGTGACTTTTTCATTTAACTAGGGCGATTTTCTTATCGCCTTAGTCTTAAACTTCCAGCGACAAGGTCAAAGAATGGGAAAAAGGTTCCTATTCTTCTCAAAACGTGGAGTGCTGTCATCAGACAGATGAGACATTTCAAATGAGCTGTCACTCGCCACAAGTCGGAGCACAACCCCAATTAGCTCAAGATTATTGGACTTCTGAACAATGCTCAATTAAATGGCTGTCAAACTATGGCCCTTGCGCCCTAGTTTGACTGGTTATGCTCTATATACCGTTTTAATTTAGCAAAGAATTATAGATAAGTCTTAAATAAAAATCATTTTTGAAGTGAAAGTTGGGAACAAAATTAAACCTTAAAATAGTGAGTTTGGGGTCTACCCCCTCCCCAACACTCGCTCTTTTCGCTAAAGTCTTCAAGATTTATAAAATTACTTCGCATTCAAAATCAACGACCCTTTCTCCAGGTTGAAATAACCATCATTTCTCGAGAGAGTCGTCGCGTAATTATGACTCTAGCCCTTTTCTCTTAGACGCATACAAAAAAAAGAAGCAAGATCGCATCAAAAAACGCATACAAAATTTGTTTATATCCATTTTTGTTACGTTTTTACGAGTCAGACAGACATTTTTGGGTTCAAACAACCCTGACCCCCCCCCCCTTCTGGGTACGGCCTTGATATCCAGCAAATAAGACCTACAACTCAAATAAATAATTGCCCCGTAAATTTATCATATAATTCAATTTGTTCTCCATTGTTAAATGTTTTTCTGATTTTCTAGTTTAACAATTTATTTTTCCTTATATTCCCTAGTTCACTGCGGAGCGAATACAGTTCTCGTTTATTGCGAAAAAAATCTAGAAAAATGAAAAAACTTCGTCATGATTTATTCACAAAACATAAATAGCTTAAGTTCAATTATCAGCCTTCATGAAGTTTGAACAATAGAAAAGCATTCGTCTTCATTTGTTTCTTCAACTTTGGCTTTGAATATGTTTGGCTTAGATGAATTCTCTTTGCTCCTCATCATTTGCTTGTTTCAGTGGATATTGATGAATTCCTTAACAGAGGATTTTCAATGGCCTTATGCAGCAAAAGATGCCTGAAAGTAGGATAATAAAGGAAGTAAAAATGCGTCAAAAAACAAAAAAGATTTGTTGGCATGAAAGTCAGGAAAATGATTATACATAAAATAAGTCAAAATTAATACTTACTAGTGTTTTATGCTTTTTCAGCTTTTAATTTTAAGTCTGATTATGAAAAACTGTGATCTTATGGAATTATTTGACTTGTTTCACGAGAAGTGTGTAAGCCTTCCACGTTGTTTCAAGCATAATCATTTCTAGTATTGGTAGTACCCGGGGAAAGATAATTTCAGTGTCCCCTCCCAACTCAATTATAATAAAAAAAAGCCTAATGATGGTACTACTGTCATTTTAGTTTTTCACTTTTCCCGCGTAGCATCTTTCTTTTATTATATACTCTTACAGATTTCACTGTAAAGAGTGGCTACGGCACCTCCTCCACTCAACGAAGTTATAATTTAGAAATTTCTAAACTTAAGGTCACTTAAACTATCTTCCATCATTCACTTTTGGTCGTCATTAATAAACGAAAAAAATTCTGAAAGTCATCAATAAAGCAAATGAAGTTAAATAAACAGAAACAGAAAACATTATTAAACAGAGCTGTCGATTGAGTTTTCTTCATGACCAACAACTTCAATCAATCAATCAATCAACCTTTTATTTTTAAATAAATGAACAAACGAAACAATTAACATGAACATTTCGACTCAAAGCAATGCTAGTACGAGTCACACAGATATTGTTAAACAAATTTATGCCACACTATAAAATGAAAAGAGAACAGCTGATAACATGAGAATTAGAAAGGAAAGAATTGAGACGAGGTGGAGTCAAAGAAGGAGAGTGAGAGGATAAGATACAAACGAAAAATTGAGACATTAACTCATGCAGTATTCAATACTGTGTAAGAAAGGTATCGTTTTTGGAGTGTGCATTTGTATTAAGACATGTTGTCAGGTCATTGATGCACAAAATAAACAAGAGCGGTCCAAGTACCGACCCCTGAGGTACGCCAGATTTTACCGGTAATTCTGGCGACAAACTACCCTCCACAATTACACACTGCTTACGATCAGTCAGGTACGATGAAAACCACTCGTGAGCAACACCATATATTCCAAATGAATGTAATTTTGTGAGGAGGATTGAATGGCATACCGTGTCGAAAGCTTTAGTGAAATCCAGAAAAATCCCTAGTAACTTTTCTCCAGCATCCTGGCTATTTAATATATATTCATCTGAATCAACTAAGGTATGCAAAGTTGAATGATAACGCAGAAACCCATATTGACGGGGAGAGAGTAGCTGCTTAACATCGAGGAATCTATATACTCTGTTATAAACCACTCGCTCGAGGACTTTTGATATAACCGGTAGAATTGATATGGGTCGATAATTAGAGATAAGACTTGTCTTCTTTTTTGTAGAGGGGAAGGACTTGGGCAGTTTTGAACACATTAGGATAAACTCCGGTTGCTAGTGAAAGGTTGACCAAGTGTGTAATTGGAGCTACAGGACCTGCAGAGGCCTTCTTTAAGATATAGTTGCACAGCCCAAAGGTGTCTTGGGTTTTGCCATTAGGCAGCTTACTGATAATCACTAGTAATTCCTCTTTCGTACATGGTGCTAGAAAAAGACCTGATATTGTTCTACTGTGGGTTTGTTCAGGAGATGGGCCAGAAGCATGTAGAGATGTCTGATTAACGAAAAATTTATTAAAAGCAACAGCACGAGATTCGCTTGCTACTTTGTCACCACTCAAATTTATTATTTCTTTAGGTATAGCCACCTTCTTCCTTTTTTGACAAATTATTTCAATAACAACCTCCCATACTTTTCTCTTACATTCTCTTATAAGTTACTCTTACATTCATTTATTCTCTCCGCATAATACCGCCTTTTTGCATTACGTACTAATACGTTTAATGTATTTCTGTAATTTTTGTATGTCTCTCTCGCTTCAGGAGTTGTAAAATTATAAGCTTTCAGGTACAGTCTATTTCTGTGTTCGGTAGACTGAACGAAACCTTTTGTCATCCAATGAGTTTTGGGAACACTTTTGATCCGACTTGCTCGTAGAGGAAAACACCGTTCTGTTAACTGTTTAAGCCGGCTCGTGAGTGCATTTGCAGCCATATCTGCCAAAGACGCATGAGTTACAGCAGACTAGTCACTTGATTTCAGGGTTTCAGTGAAGTAGTCAATGATTTTTTGTGAAAAACATCGACACACAAAAACAGGAGTAGACGCTGGCTTAGTTGACCGGCCTGCCCTTGTTGGGACCATTTTGATGACAGGGTGGTGATCGGAAACATCAGATGTTATAATATGCGAGGTAAAAGATACGTGAGGGTTAAAGGAAAGGAATATATTGTCAATCAATGTTGCAGTATTTCTAGCCGAACAATACCGTGTGGGAAAGAATACAGTGGGGAGAAGACCAGATGATACAGTTGTATCAAAGAACGAACGCGAGTTAGCGTCACCGTCAATCGTCAGCAAGTTGATGTTAAAGTCACCCATAAGACATGTATTTTTACCTCGACCACATTCATTAATCTCCGACATAAGCTGCTCAACTTGCGAACAGAAAATTTCATTTCGAAATGGAGGTGGCTTATAAAAAAAACACACGAAATTGTCTGGAGATGACTTTCCAAGAATTTCAATGACTATTGAGTAGACAGATCGACAACGTTCAACCACACCATTAAGAACAGATTCAAGTCATCGCAGCGCTTGTAGGGAATAGAATCATTTACAAATAATATAATGCCACCAGATCACTATTTTATGCTCCATGGAAGAGGTATGGCTTCACAACCGGGAAAATAGTATGGCGACATGTCATCCTGAGAGGACAGCCAAGTTTCAGTTAAACCAACTAAACTAAAAAGATTTTTCAGTAGGGAATTTAAGAATATCATCCCATTTTTGTTTAATTCCTTGAAAATTATGGCATAAATGATTAAACTTATCGTTAGTAGAAATTGCAAGCAGTATTTCATTAAGATATTCTTGGGTTTTTGCATATGAGCAGGACGAGGCATTCACCCTCTCTATCACGGGATCAGTAGCTGACTCGTCATCGCATTCTGGCAGATTAAAAAATTCGGTTTTTAGCAGGGACTGTTCAGTTAAGAATGAAAAATAATTCATCATCGAGATCAACGATGTTTTTTATTTTCATCAATTTAACTAAATAATGATAGTGGAGGAAAATAGTAATAATAGGAGTGTTCCGGTGTTTGTAGTATTTCGTGAGGATGTGTACTGATGATGACGTGACCAAAAACGGGCAACCCTCACGTGAAATCCCCCCCCTTTTTTGAGTCTGAGAAATCTGACCGTCTATCACAACAAGAAGAGAGGCATAAGCAGGAAATAGAGCAGGAAAAGCGTAAGCAGGATAAGAAGTAGAAAGAAAAAAAGAAATGAGAGAGAGAAAAAGAAATGGTAGCGCTAAGGTAGAAAAGTGACAATGTTACAAATTAATTACATCCATGAATATTATTATCAATACACTTTCTTATTTTTAAATGCCCCCGATCGAAGTATCAAGATATCTTTTCAAAATGATAATCTCATCCTTATTTGACACTTTACGGGCACTTGTGGGTCTGGTTTTAACCAGAATATTTCCATAAGTGGTCCAGACATTTTTCAGTCCAAATTCAGTTTTTGCGTATGCGAATAACTCACATTTAGTGTGTTAAAGGCGCTTCAGTTTTAGTTTGTTAAATCAAACAAAACCGAAGCTATGAAAAAAGTTGGAAAGGGAGTTAAAGGCGCTTTTGAGGAACTCGCTCTCAGCCCGCTTGTTTATAAAAATTTGGTTACAAGTTCGGATACTACGGGACTTATTGAGCGAACTCTTAAAGATGTTGCAGCAACAAAAGAAAATATGAAACAGGCTATAGCGCAAAAAGTTAACGAAGCACTTAAAATTCACCCCTCGACCACACCATCCGCTGCTGAAATTGAAAAGATAATTGGCGTAGTTCACGATGCGATAATACTGGAATATACTCCGAGATTTGACAGGATTGAAAAAGACCTGAAAATATGTCAAAATCAACTTGAATTACTTGAAAATCGAGTTGCTAGAATTGAAGCCAAGATCAAGGATGCTAACCAAGAGTTGAGACTGGATACATTACCGTTCAACAGTGTCAAGCAATCTCCCGGTGTTGAAGTAAAAGATGCAACAATGAATATTATACGTAATAAGATGGCGTTCTCAGGTCTTGCTGATAGTGATGTTATATCTGTGCATAGGTTTTGGTTGAACTCTGTTGATAGCCGCCCTGATAAAATTGCTCCTGTTTTAGTGAAGTTTAAAGACCGCCACACAGCTGTGAAAGTTTTTGCTTGCAAAAAAAACCTTGTGAACACGAAGATTTTTGTGGCTGAGAACTTAACAAAGAAAAAAAGAGAATTGTTGAATGCTGCAAGGGAAAAATACGGCAATAAGTTCGTGTGGTCAAACCAAGGTCAAATCTACGTCCGTCCGGAGAATGCAACTTCTGCTCGTAGACTTTGGTCTCTGAATGACATATTCGATCGTGATTGAGTGTCCTGTTTTTTTTTGTTTTTTTTGTTTTTTTTGTATTTAAATTTTGAGTCTTTCTATGTGTTTATCTATTCTTATTATTATTCAATTATTCCTATTTAATTTCTTTACAGTTTATGTATTGGTTTTATTTCTAATGAAGAAAACGAGATCATGGCTTTTTATTTTATTTCCTTATTATGGTTAGTTTACTCACAATAACTCTGTTAGAGTTGCTTTAAAAAAATTTGCTCTTAGTTGATGATGTTTTATCACATCAGATATGACTCCATTTTCAAGATCGAGTTGATGAATGCCCCGAGCCACTCCGTCCTAGCCGCTACGTTCGTTTTGAAGAGTTTGGTCAAATTAAAAAAGAGTTGTATAGTTTTTGTGTTGCTCAATGGAACTGCCACATAACGTCGGCTTTTGAAGAAATTGTTCAGTTTTTAAGTAATATTGATAGTGTGATTGATGTTTTGGGAATTTGTGAATCATTCTTGAGTTTGTATAGTCTTCTCTCTTCCTACGCTTTTCCAGGTTACCAATTGATTTCGAAGTCGCGGCATTCAATGGGGCGCGGGGGACTTGCATTTTTGGTGAGAGAGGGATTGAATTTTGAGGAAAGGGAGGACCTTTATTTATGGAATGAAGGTAAGATTGAAATTTTTTCTATTGAGATTGAAATAAATAATGGTAAAAAGTTAATTGTTTGCCTGGTTTATAGACCCCCTGGTGCTCATCCGGAGGAATTTTTTCAGGAGTTTGATATGTTTTTAAGCAGGGCCCAGTATAATCGATCAGAGTGTGTTATTCTGGGTGATTTTAATTTTGCTTTATTGAATTTAAATAGTGTTAATTTAAAATTTTTAAATCTTGCATTATCTCATGATTTGTACCCAGTGAATCTGATTCCTTCCCGTATCACTGCTCAGTCGGCAACATTAATTGATAATTTATTTGTTTCTTCAAATCTATTGAGGCAAGCATTCTGTGATGTTCTCCTTCAACCTGCTTCTGACCACCTCCCGATTGTTTGTATGATAAATAGTATCAAAACTTCGACTAAAAACCTAAGTAAGAGAGTTTATAGAGATAAGAGAAATAATAACTTGAGAAAGCTGAAAGAGCAAGTTAGTACTATAGCATGGGGTGAAGTTAGTGAAGAGCAGAATGCAACTACAGCATTTGACAGGTTTATGAATATTCTCTTACCGGAATATGAGGTGTCTTGTCCTCTGAGGAAAATGAGGAAAAAGAAAAATGAGCCAAGAAAGCCCTGGGTGACCACAGAATTGCTTGAAATGATGGAAATGCGAAACCAGCTTTTTGAAAAACATTTACAGAGCCCGGAAAATGCAAGTTTATTTGAAGAATTTAAGTGAGTGAGAAACTAAGTTAACCATAAGCGTCGCAGTGAGAAAAAAGCATATTATGCTTCTGCTTTTGATGGTAAAAGTGGTGATGCAAAAGGAACCTGGCGACTAATAAATGAGGTTTTAAAAGGGAAGACTAATGATAATGATGGAGTAAAGAGTCTGATGGTGAGTGGAAGTGAAATCACTGATAAACAGGAAATGGCTGATGAATTCGGAAAATATTTCACAAACATAGACGCGAGTATTAAGGAAGACGTAGCTAAAAAGTCTAGAAGACATCTGGTGAAGTCCTTTATTGATAATCGAGGCGAAGGGCACATTTTTTCGTTCGAGAAGTGCACAACAAAGGAGATCGAGAGCACAGTGAAAGGACTGAAGTCCAACTCGGCCGGAATAGATGGACTTAATCTTAGAGCTGTAAATGCTATCCTAGTTTATATATTACCTTGTCTAACTAACTTAATAAATCTATCACTCCAGACCAGCGAATTCCCTAGTGGTCTTAAATTGGCAAAGGTAATACCATTGTATAAAGGGGGGAAGAAACAAGAACTATCGAATTGGCGACTGATTTCGTTATTACCTATTTTTTCTAAAATCTATGAAAAGAATTCACAGGAGACTTTATGAATATTTGGATAAACTAGGAATATTGTGTGACAGCCAATTTGGATTCCGCAGTAAACATTCTACTAGCCGTGCTGTTCATCATCTTCTGGATGTAATCAATGGAGCTCTAGAAAAAGGTCTTAATCCTTTAACGATCTTTGTTGACTTCAAAAAAGCCTTCGACACTGTGGATTTTGAGTTGCTGCTGTGTCGCCTATCTAGTCTGGGGTTAAAAGATGTTTGCTTGGATTGGTTTAAATCATACTTGTATGGAAGGTCAACTAAAGTAATGATAGATGACATCGTTAGCGGAGTCTATCCTGTAAAATGTGGAGTTCCTCAGGGCTCAGTCCTTGGTCCATTACTCTTTCTTGTATACATAGATACTCTGAGGTTCTACATGCCTGAAGCAACTGTTAAAGCATTTGCAGATGATACTGCTTGATACTGCTTTGACGATTTCCGCACAGTCACTAAAAGAACTAGTGGATAAAGTAAACTGAATACTGGAAAACCTTTTGGTGTTTACCTCCTTGAGTTACCTTGCTGTTAATACTTCTAAGACAAATTATATGATTTTTAGTAGGGTAGGAAAAATTATTAATAGTGCTTCCGTAGTATTTGAAAATTTGTCGCTTTCCAGGTTTTTGAAAATAAATATTTAGGATTTTATGTTGATAATAATTTGAGTTGGAAGAAACACATAAATATGATTTTTTCTAAACTTGCACGAGGTCTTGGAGTGATGCGGCGTTTGAAACCCTTAAGTGTTTTAAGAAATATATATCATACTGTTTTTCATCCTTTTCATCCGTTTGAAACCCTTAAGTGTTTTAAGAAATATATATCATACTGTTTTCCATCCTTTTATTGTTTATGGTTGCTGTATTTATGCATCCAATTTTTCTTCAAATATTAAAAGACTGCAGATTCTTCAGAATAAGGCCCTTCGAGTACTGGGTGAGTTTGTTCAGTATGAGCATACGCGTGAATCTTTTATTAGTTTTAGAATTTTAAATATTCATCAGATCAGGGACCATCAGGCGGGAGTGTTTACTTACCAGGTGCTTAATAGATTATCTCCAGAATATTTTAGAGATTTTTTTAAGTTTAATTCTGATTATCATCATCATAGGACTAGAGGTCGTGGAAGTTTAGTCTCAGAAGCAAGGAGTACGAGTCGATCTAGTTTTGTAATTAGAAATTATGCAGTTAATTTGTGGAATGGTTTTCCGGAGAGCATTAGGGAGTCAGAAAACCAGTTTCAGTTTAAAATTAGATTAAAAAAGTTTTTGTTGGGTGGGAATTAAATTTTTTTTTTTTTTTTTTTTTAATGTTAAATTGTAATTAAGTTGTAAAATAAAAAGTTAAAAAAAAAGTTAAATTGAGTTAATTTGTATTGAATGGTATGAAAAGAGTAGAAAGAGTGAATGAGTTTTGGTTTATGATAAAAGATTGTGTGACGCTGCTCAAGTCACAATAGTGGCTTAATAAACGTCATACGTTCTTACCATTTCTACGTTTGTTGATAATGTTATTCAAAAAATGTGTTGTAAGTGCCAGTTAAGTATGATGTATTATTAGTTGAAAATAAAAGTCAAGTCAAGTCAAGTCAAGTCAGGCATTCAGTGACAGACATTCTAGACCCCTTGAGTTGCTTCCTATTTTTTAAAATCTGCGACTGAACCCTAAGGTTTGAAAGTGTCACTATAGTCGGTCTTGGCAGATTTGACACTTTGCATCCTATTCTTTTGGCAAAGACAATATCAGAGGCATCCCGGAAATTTCTGCGCACATAGTTCCATAGGTTTGTTTTCTACTTTCTCCTTGATAACAGTGTTCGTTGTGACATCTTCTTCGAGGCCGAAAAATAACAGTTGGGTACCTAGCGACTTTTGTGTAAGGGTCTCATTGTGATTGTCTATTGTCCAAGGCCGTATCCAGGGGGGGGGGGTTACCCGGTTTGAACCCCCCCCCCGAAATTTTTGACCGAGTCGAAAATAAGTCGAAAATTAGTAAAACCTAGGTAAAAATCAGTAAAAGTAGTCGAAAACTGTGTCAAAAATTAGTACCCCCCCCCCCACGAAAAATTGAAAAATTAGTAAACCCCCCCCCCCCGAAAAAATCCTGGATCTGCCCTTGCTATTGTCCCTTTAATTTCACTGACCGACGCTTTCACAGCCTTAGTAGCTAGATCGTTATCGGAAGCGGACTTCTCAAGGGATTTTAAATGCCGGTCAAGTTCACAGAACTTGTCTTTCACCATTTTCTCAAGATCGAGCGACAGACTATTTTAAATCTCCGTTTTGATGTTTTCACTGGTGGACTCACTCGGTTCTGTTCTCTGATTTACAGCATCCAGTTTGCTGACAGCTGTTTCAACTTCTTGGCTGATTTTTAATTCCAAGTCCTTTTCGATTTTGTTAGTTCACTGTTTTGTTTTAACCTTCAGTTGGTTTATTTGGTTTGTCAGTATGATTAATTGTTCTTTCGTACTTTCGTTTCTTGAGAACTTCACTTCTGAATCAGAGCGCATTGTTCTATCACCTGCCGTTAGAATCTGCAACTTTCTTTTATCCGAACCAGACACTTTACTTGCCATTGTTTTTCCCTGAGCCGCCCAACCAATTCTTCCTCCTTCGAATCTCTCTCGGCAACTTTTTGATTATGTTGTCAATAATGTCCTCAATAGGCACAAAATAATAAAATAATCTTTAATTGCCCCTTTCAAAATTATTGGGCTAGACGGTCTCAAAATTATTGGGCTAGACGGCCATCATTCAGCCATTCTTTATATTTTCCTTCAACACCTTCAGAAAATTACGTTAAAAAAACCCGAAAACTAACTGGCAAGGGGGGCAATTAAATCCCCCCGTTTTTCAAAAGTGCCTTGCAATAAATCACGTCCGCCAGCGGTTAGTTAGCTTATCCAATAATTAGTTTGTTTATCCAATAGATGACGTCACAGTGTACTTGGCACGGAATACAGTACAGGTAAATTTTCGAACTTGCTCGGTTGAATACTAGTTGCTAACTCTGGTGTTGAAGGAATTTTCCCCGAGTTTGCTACTTTTGCCTGATTTTTATTGCTAAACTAAGATAAAAGTAAAATAAAAATTACATTAGCAAAGCGAAGACAGATGAGGAAAATTGGAGCAACTCTAAACATTATAATAGACAATGACTGTTCTCTTGTTTCAAATTGTTTCTTATGTTCTTCAGCTGTGTAACAACTACAAATTTTCTTTTCTTTCAGGATGATAAAAACCGTCATTAATTACCAAGTTAATAAACTTGTTTTGAACGAAGCTTATATTTAATAAAAACTCATAAACGAGGAATATAAAACACAAAATGACACAAAAATTAAAATATACCAGTTTCTAACACAGATTTGTAGATACAAATTTTTATTTGACTAGCTTATTTTTAAGTGTAACGACCAATGAAATATTACTTTTTTCAAGACTTCCGAGCTCCATAGAATTCAATTTATTTTCTTAAATCTCGCTTTTATTTTGTGATAAGATATACCAATTATTTTCTATTTACACTCTTTACGGGTGAAACTACGAAGTAGCCTACGTGAAACATAGAAAAAAAACTTCATTAAGAAAAACAGATTGGCCTCTAGCACTAATTTGCTTTTTTATTTTTAGTTGACTCGAATGTTTTAATATACAATAGGTAATGAATTTTGGCTAATATCAAGATTTTTGTGTTCTTCATCTTGGTCACAATATAGTTTGTCCCACAACCATTCAATTTACATTAAAAAGGAATATTTGGTTTACCCCTGAATTTTAGATACACGAAACTTGTGCAACATTTGAGCACCCAAAACTTCCCTTTAATGAGCCTTTTTTTAGATTTTTTGGTAATTAACTTTTATAGTTATGTTTTTAAGTATAGAATAAATAACTCAGTGTAAACAAATGAACGAGGCCGATTTTCTTGAGCCAAAGTAATCAATTAGTCTAATTTCAGTATGTAGTTGTATTTAAACCCAAACTAATTTATCAATCCTACATTTAGCCCTAGGTACTTCAGAAAAATTGAGTCTATGGCCAAATTGGCACTATTATGCACACATTTTATAAGCTATGCAAAACTATGAATGTCGTTTGATTAAACTGTTTTATCTGACTCAGTTCTTGTATTGGATTCAGGTCATCCATTATTCTTCATTTGGAAAGATATAATTGAATATTATTTACATGACTGTTGAATTTGTTTCTTTCAAAAGCTATAATATTTTACAAATTAGACAGTTTAATTTTCCCTCTTGTACAGTTTTAAACGTTTTAAAGAAGCAATCCCTGTGGAACCAATGGTCTTCATTTGTATTACATCCAATCCAATTTGTTGCAAATTCTGCAAATATTAGTCAATGATACGTCCATGGCTTTTACAATTTCTGCAAAGATTTGGGCTCGCATTGTATTGCTACTTTCGCCATCTGCCAAATTGTCAATTATATTTTCTTCGTCTGTGAAATTTAAGTAGAGATCGTTGAGTGGATCTTCACACTCCAAATCTATCGAGTTGGAAAGAAAATCTATAAATTGAAGGGACATCAACCCGCAATTGAAACCATCTTCTTGTTTTTTGAATTTAAAGGGCAAAATTTTTAAATTGGAGCGCTTATCAAGAAAAACGATAGAAAATTTGCCCAAATATTTGTCTTGACCCTGTTAAGGATAAAAAAAATGTAACTCCTGTTCAGACTATCAATGAAAATAAGCGTCCAGTGCACACTAGACTCGTTAACCAAAAAAATCGAAATTTTGGCAGGAATCAAATAACCTGGATCCTTGAGTTGTAATAAGATCTTGTTTACAAGTGGTGCTCCTTGAAGAACGACACCATGGCCTAGATTTCTTTCCTTTATTCTATTCATTATAAAGGTTTCCATAATCGGATCGCTTAGCCAAGCCTGTCCTATTATTGACGCCAGTTCACCTATTGAAATGTTTGCCAAATTGTTTTCATCCCCCCCCCCCACTGACACTCTTCCTATAACAATTGAATCGCTGTGACCCGAAGAATACTTTGAATACGCGCTGCTAAAGTCTTGAAACTTGTCCGATTGTTCATTTCGAAAGTACTTTTTTAGCTAATTTTGTGTTTCTTCCATTCAATTTTTCAGCAGGTATGATGTATTACGGTGGAAGACAAAGATTAGGGGACGGGTCACAATATTTGGAGCCAGTTATATTTTTTTATTGTTTTTTTTTCTTCCAGACCTCTTTTACAGTATCCATTTTTGGGAATTGCTTTTCTTTTTCTTCCTCTTTTTGTTGCTCCGAATCAATATCTATTCGTTTTCTAGAGTTAGTAACTTTAGAGCTAGGGGGATAGTTATTAAGGAAAGCGATAAGCAATCCTGTTTGAAAACATCGGTAGAGCAATTGTATAACTCGTATCCACAAATTCACCAGGATCCGTGGGACATAGCCCAACTTTGTAAACCTGTAATTTTTTACTGACGCATTTGTATGCTTACTGAATCTACAATTTAGCATTATTGCAATTGTTAAAGGGCAAAGTTAAATAATTATTTGTTCTAGCCTATGACAAACTTTCAAACTATAATAACGGTTTAATTCTCTGTCCCTGCTACTATCCTCTGAGCCCTCATCATGAAAAGCAAAGAAAGATATAAAAGGATTTTCATCATCAGCGTCACAATTACAGTAAACTAACAATCGTCTATAGTCTTGTCTTCAGAGACAGCATCTGGTTGGAACCTCAGGCTAGAAGGTTCACTTACAGATTTTAATAGATACAGTGCTCTTGATTTTACCTTATCTGTAATATATTTTTCGGTTAAAAGTGCTCTTAAGCAGGTCCAGTATTCTTTTATCGACTCCAACGATTCTTGTTGCATTATCATAGCTACTGAACGAACTATGAAGTCAGTTGTCTTAGAATCTTTGTACTCAAGAGCGCAGAGCCTATAAATAAATTTGATCGTATGTGCCGCACATATGATTAGCTTAGTTTTTTTACTTATGTTGACACCTTTTTTTAACCACATCACAACACCAGTTCAAATACTGTATTAACGTATCTTTATTTAGTGCCTGAAGAACTGTATACATCATGGCCCAAGAAAAATCTGTTACTATATAAGGAACAATTTTTTTTGTTCTACGGTATAGCGGACCGATAAAATCTTCTAAAATTACCATAATGGCTCGCGTATCATGTGTATCACTAACCGCATCAAAGTAGGAAACTGGAGGAAGGCCTGGTCCTCCATCTCCTGAGACTAATGAATAAAAGAATTTTCTTTTATTGCTAGGCCCTATTTTACGTATTACCCCCCCCCCGTTGCATCCAGGTGAAGCACAAGGTCCTGGTTAATTCTTAATTCTTGTATGGCCAGTTTCATCTGCTTTTCTGGAAAAAGTATTATGAAAAATGGATGCCATGCCAGTCTTTGGACGTACCCATTTATGCTGTTTTTTTTTGTTTGATTCAACTGTACTTGTAGACACTTGAAATGTTTTCATCTTGATCTCCAAGTCCAAGAAGGGATGTAGTTGAGTTTTGAGGGACTTTAAAAGGTCTGACAGAGCCTTATAATGAACATTTAAGCTAAAGAGTAGCATGAACATTTTTTTTTCGTCATTGGATTCTACAAAACTGTGCTGGTTTTCTTGGAATTGACCATAATCATACCCTTTGTTTTGTATTTCCTGCTGTTTTTTCTTCCTTGCAACACCCGAGAGTTCCATTTTGACCCTCTTAGATTTATCATGACACGCTGGTCCCACTTGATCTACATCAAAAGTGATTGTCATGTCCGTGGTAGTTATAATCTCGTCAATAGTCAATAGTGCATCTACTGTAGAACTAAACCTGTATTTTGCGTTACATCCTTCAAGTTTGCATTTTATGCTCGACTTTATCTTATTCTTCGTATGTCTTATTTAAAATAATTATTTGACACTCTTTTTTAAAATAATTTCTGATTAAAGAGGTACAACCTTTTTTCCTTATACTTATCTTGCCAAATTCGTTACATTCAAAAGTGTTCCTAAGCTCTTCTGTCAGCACTTCTAGGACGAAACTGTTTTTTGTAATCAGTTTTGCACATCTGGCTTCTTCATGCTGGTTTCGATTTGTTTTTGGGGTTTCCGGCACCTGTAAATTTAATTTGAATAGTTACTTTCGTCACTTTTAGCATTTACAACATTTAAATTGCAGTTGTAATTCCACAATTTTATTAAACCTGAAAGCGAATGTATTTCTTCTCAAACGTGACCCCAAATTTATTTCTAAAGCAATGAAGAAACTAACATAAAAACTGGTGCCTTCTCGAATTTTACACAGCGTAAACTTGAGTGTGTGGCGCATAATACACAAGTACCGAAATTCCTCCCCCCTACGGAAAAAAATAATAGTCAAGCAAAATTCTCAAATTTGGAAAGCCTTATTTTCCACGGGGGGGGGGGGAGTATAAAGAATAAAAGTATAATTTCTTATGAGAACTTCAAAATGTTTTATAGCATTGTGACAAAATAATTGTAATGATAAAGAGATGAATTCTTATCAGTTGATTTTTTTAGCTTAAATTTCAAATTTATGCATGTTCCGGCTTGTCTTTGAGTTTTATTAAATCTATAGATTTCATATAGGAAAAAGTTTAATAAACATTTGAATTTTGGTCTGAAACCCTTCCATGATAATGATGATAGTAATCACTTGGGATTTTTCATATACTAAACAAATTTTTTAATTGAGCATTTTGACATAGGCTTTTACACAATGCCTATTATGGATTCCCTCGCTATAGATTGCAGCTACTAATTCAAATTGCTACAGTTTAGTTTCTTCGGTGTTAAACAACCCAATAATTTTTATTAGGCCCATATTGTTAGGGGTGACGTTTATTGCCAAATATCCAAAGTAAGTTCTCTAAAGTTTTTCTTTCCGTTGGAATGACCCCTCTCTGTATTTCCTAAGACTATTGTCTCGATGCAATCACCACGGGGAAAAACACCCGACATCCACCATATGGCTAGTATGGGTGGAAAGTTCATTTGTGATGCTAATGAATGTTATTTTTAGATTCAGGATGCAATTCTGGGTATATATTTGCACATTAAGGGGCTGGGGGTATATACTCTGTAAATATATAGGTTCTAAGAAATTCATGAATTTCTTAGAAAGAATAACAAGGAAAGAAGTGAAGGTAAAGGCCCCCCCCCTGCAAAAGGTGTTTCATTAAGATTCCTTGACCTTTTGGATGCGTAACCTTTCTTATTTGAAATGCAGACACATTTTCTTAGGCTCGCACCTTTTGGTGGGCAACATTAAACCTAAGGAACTTTATTATTTTTAGAATCAGCATAAACCGCCATTTCTTTGATGGACTATTTGGCATCAAAATTCTAGCATCAATATTAGAATCAATTCTAGCATCAATATTTCTACAAAAATTGAACTTGTTTTGATTAGTAAATATATACAAATTTAGTGTTATTTCAAGTCTAGTAAAGACTCTTGGGAGCCATACGATCAAGGATTTGATATTTTCCAGGATAATTACGGATTTTACTGCTATTAATTCATTTTGTTGCGTCAGTTATGGATTTTCAATGAAGAACTGGCTTATAAGAATTCTAAGAATTTTTTTTAATCAATAGGGAAATATAAACAATTTCCTTAGTTTATTTTTTAATATATGCCTTTCTTTTAAGGATAGGTGAGCAAGTTGTTGTTCCAGATGTAATACCTATATTTACATTTTCTTTATTACTTAGGTGACTAGATTCTATGGTGAACACGATGAGCCTAATTTGATGCTCTTCGAAGAAAAGAAAGATGAGGAGGTAAGATAAAATATTAGAATATGTTATTCACGAATCCAAAATAGCCGTGCTTCAAAGTGAATCAGTGTTAACTTTACGCTATGCTCAATGAACAAAGGGCTGCAAGCTATGTATTTTAAGCCCACATTTCTGATCTTAGAATAATAGTTGCTCAATTTTATTACTAACTAATATTTAGTGATGCCGAAATGAAGATTATAAATCTACGGTAGTGTGTTAGAAAGAGATAATGATTTAGATAGAGGTAGGGATCAATCCAGACTGAGTGGTAGAGCGTCCAAACACAAATAGAGACGAGCCTTCCCACGTCACCGCCACCTATGGTCCATAACAAAGTGTTTGAAGTCTCAGACGACAAAATTATGCAATTTTTTTTCAAACAGTTCGTGGTAACAAACTGTAAGTAAGGAACGACCCGGCTCAATAGTAAGCGAAAATCTAAAAAACGGAATATTGATACCAATAGGTATATCAAAACAATTTGATTTTTATGTTGATTTTAAATTATAAGCTTTATTAAGTTTAGTATTAACAATTGAAGGTTACGAGCCTGAGAAAATTTACCTGATTTTAGAAAAAAGAAAGAAAAACCCCCTAAATTTCATACAATCTTAAAAAAAATCACACCATTAGATTCAGTGTATTAGAGAACCTAAGTGTAGAGTTTTCGAGCTCCTATCTGCAAAAATTTGGAATTTTGTACTTTTTGCCAGAAGAAAGATTACGGATGCGTGTTTATTTGTTAGTTCTTGTTTGTTTTACCCATATCGATCTAGTGGGCCTAGAACATTGGGAGAGTTCTCATTCTAACGGAAATAAAAGTTTTAGTGCCCTTTTTAAGTGACTAAAAAAAATGGAGGGCAAGTAGGCCCCCTCCCGCGCCACTTTTTTTTTCGCAAAATCGTCCGATCGAAATTCTGAAATTGCTATTTTGTTCAGCATAGTTGAAAGGCCTAATAAATACGTTCTTAGAGATAACTTGACCCCCCACAGTCCCTGAGGAAAGGTCCATAAGTTATAAAATTAGCCCATTGTTTACGTATAATATTTGTATAGTATTAATGTTTTGGAAAGTATGCATACATTTTTCGGGTGGAGAAGGGAGGACGAACTTTTTTCTGGGGAGACTTTGCGTGGGGAGAATTTTTCCACGGAGAAGGAATTTTCCAGAGGATGAAATTTTCAGGGGAAATTTGCCAAAACTCCTATACGAAATTTCTTTATGTTTTCTCTTTACTGACTCAATTTTAGGCGTGTAGATGTTAAGGGTAATTTTCCAGGGTCAATTTTCACCAGGATTGAATTTTCCAAAGGATATTTCAGTGGGGAGGGTGATTTTTTTCCGGGGACGTGGAGACATATTTCTTGGCGTTACTTAAAAAACAATCAGAAATTTAAAAAAACAAGTTTTTTCAACTGAAATTGAGGAGCAACATTAAAAATTAAAACGAACAGAAATTATTACGTATTTGAGTGGTATTACCCCTCCTCAACACATCGCTCCTTGCGCTAAAGTTTGACTTTTGTCTCAATTCCTTAAGAACGACTCCTAAAACACAAGAGTCGTTTCATTGACATAAGAAGCTTTTTTAAAGTACTAACAAACTTTAGCGGAAGTAGCAAGGTGTTGAGGAGGGGCAATACCCATCATATACGTAATAATTTCTGTTCGTTTTAATTTTTAATGTTCCTCCTTACTTTCAGTTGAAAAAACTTGTTTTCTTTTATAAACAACATAAATCAGAGATACCTTAACTTATAACTTTTATATGTATTTGTGAATTTTTGTATTAGTGAAATCAAAATTATTAAATTGTAATTAAATATTGTAATAAATTGGACGTAATCAAAAACTGTTATTCTGCTGTATTTATACGATTTTCTCATAAATGTTTTCACTGAGGATAGAAATTATAAATGTTTGTTTAAAGTTTCAATGTCACTCTTTACTTCTGTCAGAATTTTGTTTTAATTGATAACTGTTTACACCAAGGATAAACGACCACCCATTATTAAATCGGGTTAAAAATTAAATTGGGTTTGAATATGCCAGCAATTTAACTAAAAGCTAAAATATTGCAACTTTGTAACATTTTCCCCAGGGCATAACTTAGAACGCCTACCCCCCGGCCCTGGTGGGCTGTGTCGACACCGGAGTTTTTTGTTATCAGAACTTTGAACTATTTTAACAAAATGTCTATCTCAAAATTTTTATCCGGGGGCTAGTCACCCTCCAATCTCTTTTGACTCTTAAAAAGTGAACAAGAACTTTCAATTTTCAGTCAATATGAGACCTCTCCAAAGTTTATACGAGCATCCCTTCCATAAGAAATAATAGGACGGATTCGGAGAATCCTTAAATTACAACTCTTGCCCTGAGGGCTGTGGGGGAGTTGTCATCCTCAAATACCTAATTTCCAGAACTTAAAACTACGTTTAATAAAATGGCTATCTCAAAATTTTGATTGGATGTATTTAGGGAAAAGGTGGGCGTGAGAGGAGGGTTAGTTGCCCTCCAATCACTTTCGACTATTAAAAAGGGCACTATGCCTTTGAATTCCCAATCGAATGAGCCTTTTTTGAAGTTTTTACGACAACGCCTTCTATAAAAACCTTATAGATAGATAGATCGTGTATTTCAAAAAGCCCAAGAGCCATATACACAAAAAAAATATGAAAATAGAAAAATTACAACAGAGCAAATTACAAACACACATTAACATGAATACATAGCGAAAAATACCTTCTGGTAAAATACCAAAAAAAAAATAACTTTAATTCCATATAATTAATAATAATTAATTGTAAAAGCATTTCCTTCTTTTTAACCCCTTCTCTATGTACGCACCAATACGAAATATTGTGGTTGGATTACTACTTTGTAAGATATTTGGAAGCAGCAAAACAATCCCATGTAGGTACTTTTCCCTTAAATCAGAGATCACCGGGCACTTTCGGAGAAAATGGTCCAAATCTTCGTCCTCATCCCTACAAAGAGGACACACATACCGACCATCAGGATGTACTATTCCCCTGTCGAACACCATTTGCCTGCTCTGGATTGGCGGGAAATTCGCGCTAAGCTGAATCCATCGACATAAAATCATAGCCGGTAAATTGAATTTAAAATAAATTTCCTCTCCAAAACTAGGTTTAACCTGAGTATAATGATTCAATGTAGCAGAATTTAAAACCAGCCCTTGCCAATACTGAATTTCTTGACCCTCTAAGATAAATCGTACCTGGCTTACTAAATTTGTAGGTAGATCACGGGAACCAAGACCGTCATTCCATAAGTAAGGCATTCCCAAACTTTCTAGTGATGACCTAATTTGGGATGGCCACGACTTTTTCGAATCATAGCTCAACATCTGATAATAAGCAGCACTTACTAGTCTGTCTTCATTACACCTAATGATCTTCAACCAAAATCTAAGCATCAAAATAGACCTACGTAGTTTTAACGAAAACAGGCCCATATCACCTTTCAAAACCTGTGAATGAGTTGTCTGATGTAACCCAAACAGTCTTTTATAATACTGGAGCTGGAGGGACTCCAACTGCTGTGCCGCTTCTCCACCCCAAATCTCTGCTCCATATTCTAATACTGATAAAACTTTTGTATTAAATATTCTTTTATGCATTTTTAGGTTTTTAATTCCCATTATCGTCGGATTTCTAAAAATTGCAGACATGGCCACTTTACCTCTATTAATTAATTCATCAACATGACTCCATTTTCCGATAAAACAAATCCTAAATATTTTATTCTTTTACTTACTTTAAGTTCCTTATTATTAAATTTAGATTATAATTATCTTCGCCACTTGTTTTCCTTTTTTGAAAAATAACAACTTCACTCTTTTCAACATTCAGCCTTAGTTTTTTCATCTGCAAATAATCTTCTATAAGACTCAAAAGCGTCTGCAGATCATGCGGTGTGCTAGCCACCAAGGCAATATCATCTGCAAATAATAGTAGTGATAGTTTATGGGTCCCTAGACTAACATTCGGAGCCCATCTATTCTCTAGATAATCAACAACATCATTTATAAAAATGTTAAACAATTTAGGAGAAAGACTGCTGCCTTGTTTTACACCCAGCTTAATATTAAAAAACCTAGAAAACCTGTTACCAACCAACACGATTCCACTCACACATATACATACTCACTATCAACCTCACAAACAAATGAGGGAGGCCAATTCTAACCAGGGGATCATTAAATAGCTCTCTGTCGACACTGTCGAACGCCTTGTGGAGGTCCAGAAATCCCACATAAAGACAAGTTTTACCCTTTCCGTATTTATCAATTAATGCCTTTAAAATAAATATTGTATCTACCGTCCCGTACCCTGTTCTGAAACCTCCTTGTTGTTCATGTATTATATTATTTTTATTTAACCATTTAGAAAGCCTTGTATCTAGTATTTTCTCCATTATCTTACTTATAGCAGGGACTAGCGCTATTAAACGATAATTTATGTGCAACTTAGGGTTACCTCTCTTAAAAAGCGGCATAAGCAATGATCTCTTCCACTCATTTGGCCATTGTCCTGAAGTTAACACCTTATTACAAAGAAAAACGATTATCGACATATTCCCCCAGGTCATATCTTAAAACCCTTGCCCTGAAGGTTGTGGGGGAGTGTCCTCCTCAAAAACATTATTTTCTATCTGGAAATCAACTACGTTGAACAAAATGGGTATCTCAAAATTTTGATTGGAAGTGTTTCGGGAAATGATGGGCGTCGGGGGGGGGGGAGGGAGGCTAGTTGCACTCCAATCACTTTCGACAATTAAAAAGGGCACTAGCCCTTTAATTTCCAATCGAATGAGTATGCCCCAAGACATAAAGTACAACACTTGCCCCTGCACTCTGGGGGGCTGTGTCAACCCGGAAGGTATTGTTATATGATATTTGGAATGTTATGGACAAAATGCCTGACTAAAATTCGATCGGATGAATTTGAGAAAAAAGATTGTGAAGGGGAGAGGGGCTAGTTGCCTTCCGATCACTTTTAACTCTTAAAAAAACACTAGAACTTTCAATTTCCAAAAAAATGAGCCTCCTCCAAGGTTTATAAGACCAAACCTTCGACAAAAACCTTGTGTGTCCCAGGGGTATAGCTTACAATTGTATCCTCCAGCTTCTGGGGGTAGTGTCAACCCTAGAGGCATTGTTTTAGGTCTTTAGATTATTTTGAAGGAAACAGCTATCCCAAAATTTAGATAAGAAGATTTTAGGGCAAAGAAGGTGTGATAGGAGGGGGGGCTGGTTGACCTATGATCACTTTATAATCTTAAAAAGGGAACTAAATCATTCAATTTCCAATCAAATAAGCCCCCTATGAAGTTTACACGACCAACCTTTCCATAAAAACCTTAAATGTCCCCAGAACATAACTAACAACACTTTTCTCTGGAATCTGGGACGTTATGTCAACCCTGCAGTTTTCGTCATCTGGTCATTAGAATATTTCGAACAAAATGGCCATCTTTAAGTTTTGATTGGAGGCATTTTGGGAAAAGAGGGCATGGGGGGGACATGTTGCCCACCAATCACTTTTGACTCTTAAAAAGGGCACTAGAACTTTCAAATTCCAATCAAATTAACACCTTATATGGTGTTACACCTTATATACCTTATTAACACCTTATATAACTTACAACACCTTAATGTTGTAAGTTATGCCCGAGGCATAACTTACAACATTTGCCACCTGAATCTGGGCTCTTGTGTTGATCCTGGAATTTTTTTTTTCTGGTCTTTGGAGTATTTTGAGCAATATGGATATCTCAACATGGATCAGATGCATTTGGGGAAAAGAGAGTGTGGAAGGGGGCTAGTTGCCCTCTGACCACTTTTGACTTTTAAATGGGGTACTAGACCTTCCAATCAAATAAGCCCCCTCCAAAGTTAATTTGACTACCCCTTTCCTAAAAATCTTAAATGTCCACAGGGTATAACTTACACCCGGGGCTCGGGGGGGGGGGGAGTCTTGTCGACCCCGAAATATTAGTTATCTGATCTTTGGAGTATTTTGAAAAAATGGCTCTCTAAATTTTTGATTGGATGTCTTTGGGGAAAAGAGGGTGGGCAGGGGGCTAGTTCCCCCCTCTCCCCCTAGCCCAAGTTACTTTTTAACCTTGAAAAATGCACTACAACTTCCGATTTTCAATCAAACAAGCCCCTTCCGAAGTTATCAACCTCCTCTTCCATATGATGTGGCCCTGTGAAAAAATAAATAATAAAACATTAAAGACTTATGGCCTTTACTATAGGAAACACTATTTTGTTGCCTCTGATAGCCACTATTCTCAAAGAACTCCAAAGAACATAAAAGGAAGGCTTGTATATCTGAGGGATTGGTATAATATTATTACACCCACGGGGTGTTTCTTCACAAAATTGTAATTACAGTAATAGTGTTCACAAGTAGCCAAAAGCAGAGTAGCAAGTGGCCGCAGCCGCAAGTTATCACAATAACAAATAGTAATATTTATAAGTATTATGATTGTATTTGTAAGTAGTCACAGTCACAAATTGTCGCAGCTGCAGTCTCAAGTAGTTGCAGTCAGAAGCAGCCACAGTTGAAAGTAGTTGACGCCTCCAATAGTCAAAGTCGCAGTCACAAGAAATCCCAGTTGCAACTACAAACAGTCAAAATCACAGTCGTAAGCAGTTGTAATCATAAGTAGTCACAGTCTCAAATAGTTGCAGTTGTAGTCAAAGGTAGTTACAGTTACAGTCGCAGTATAGAGTAGTCTCAATTACAAAAAGTTGCGGTTACAATCACAAATAGTCAGAATAGTGAGTAGTAACAGTTGAAAGTCGCAAGCAGTCGTAGTGTCAAGTAGTTTTAGTCACAATTGAAAGTAGTTGTATTTACTAGTAGTTACAGACACAAGGAGTCAAAGTTACAGCTGTGAATAGTTGTAGCAACAAATTTTTACCTTTGCTGGCAATCATAGTTACAAGTAATTGCATTTGTAAGTAGTTACAGTCACAAAAGTCACAGTCGTAAGTAGTTGTAGTTGCAAGGAGCTGTGGTTGCAGTCATGAGCAGTCGCTGTTGCATATAGTTACAGTTGTAAGTAGTTGCAGTCACAAGCAGTCAAAATCACAGTCACAAGTGCTCGCATTTGAGAGTAGTTGCGGCTGCAATTACTCAAAGTTAACAGCAGTTGCAGTTGCAAGCAGTCAAAACCAGTTGCAAGAAGTTGCAGGTGTGATTTATCACAGACGACAATAGTCGCATTTGCAAGTTGTTGTAGTTACAAGTAGTCGCAGTCACAAGTAGTTGCTATGACAGTCTTAGTTGGAGAAGCAGTAGTTGTATTAGTAGTAGTAGTAGTAGCAGTTACGTAACTCCAGCATTTTTACTGGGGGCAAGAGGGGGTCCACATCCAGATAGGCAAGGGACATGGGCTTTCATTCAGGGGAAAGAAGTGGTGGTTCTGGCCTCTTCAATTTGCTTATACTTTCAGTAAGTATTCATTATTATTGTATAAGTATTACAGTAAGTAAATTACTGCCAACCACGACCTCTACTTTATTTTAATAAAACTAAAATTTCAGAAATTACAAAATGATTATAAACGTTTAATTGTTTAATTGACATTTGCATCCCTAAAGATTCTGACCCGGGTCAAGTACCCCTCCTCTAAAACCATCTGTGGGGAAAGTTGTGTCAGGACACTTGTGAAAACACAAGCCTAAATTTTTTTCAAAGATGTCTGAAAATTCTGATGATTCTGCTCCAAAATTTCTCCCGTTAGTCTAAGGAAAAATCAAGTCTTTATTGAAATGGGCCATCACAAATATGAGCCAAAACTGAGGCTGGAGCATTAATTGGATCACGTTTGTTAATTGATTTGGTTAAAGTTTAGGTGCTTTCACTGTTAAGGTTGTCTCCACTTTATGTTATTGTGTTACTGTAAGAAGACGTAGATAGGAATCAAATCCCGTTTCAATAGCTTCTTCTTGTTGTTCTACTTTCCATTGTCTGCTGCTTTATCTGTATATTTTTTTTTTAAATTCCTGTTGTCTTGCAAGCGTTTTTGAGAAGCTAAGCCACCAATTGGCATATTGCTGTTTCAAATAATTGCGCTCAAAGGAGCTGGTGGAAAACTATTAGAAAATATAAGAGTTTTTTTTTATTATTTAGAGATTCGAATATCACAAAATTAAGCATTCAATGTGCTTGTTTGTATCTCTTAAGTAAATACAAACCCTGCTGAAATTTTTTTGATATCTGTCTCATAATTAGTTTATCTAAATAAAGTGTATTGTTCATGGGATAGTAGGGAAAATTGCAATAAAAGTGACTTAGAGCAATTATATTGTCTTTTAACATCTTTTTCATCTTTTAAAGTTTTTTTCTGTGGTCATATTGATGTTCAGTTTCCAAAGGGCATTTTATCTTTACTGATCATTAAGGAAAGTAATAGATATACCTGCATGGAAAAGGACTATTGATTAGCATTAAATAACTTTTTAGGCCAAGCTCCCTTTCTGTATAAAACGTATGTGTATTTTAGTGTGTAATTGTGTATAATGTACAGCTTTTAAAGTCATTAATTCCTGAGAAGCCCCTCCTCCAGTTTTACCAGCTTATTGGGCAATAAAGCCTTGTAAGATAACCTAAAATAATTCTGTTGGGGTCCTTACCAGTGCATTTCCTTTCTACTGCACTTAGCAATGGGTGAAATAAATTGTTGTCACTCAAAACTTTGACAATCTTACCTATTTTACCACTATTAAGTTGTACAAAAAGGTGAACTAGATATTTAAACATCAAATTCACCCCAAAAAATTTCTTTTAGACCCACTAAAGATTAGATAGAGTTTAAAAAAAAACTTCAATTACATGTTTTGACAGAGTAAGTCTCTTAGCTTCAAGTAATTCGATCATACCTTTGGGACCAGGGATCCTGAGGTAGAACAAAATCTTGAAAATTAGCTTCTAGTTTAAGTCATTTGTAAGAAAAGTGTGTATCATTCTAAAAATGAGACAAAAACATTCCTCCCGAAAAGAAACAAGAAAGATAAATGGAGGAACATGCACCATTTATGCCCATTAAATGTAAGATAGAAATGAACAAAACTTCAATTATGCATCTGTTTTCTTTAAACAGACAAGAGGAGTAAGCCTCCAAGCTTTGACAAATTCATTCAAACTTTTGGGACTAGGTATAAGACTAATTTTCCAGGGAATCAAAACAATAAATCCCTTTCTTCGAAGCACAATATATAAGTCAAAATATCTCTCCCATTAAGAGGGAGAAAGAGAGAGAGAGAAGTTGTGACACAATTGCAACAATAGTGAATATTAGATTTGGAAAGAGCATTAAATAAGAAACCCAATGTTAAAAATTTCCTTTTGTCTATGTAATTTTTGTTTTACAACACAAATTTAGCAATGTTCGAAACACAAATCTTTAACAATATTTAGGATGCGAATAAGCACTTTATTACCTTAGAAATATAGAAAAGGCACAGGATAGAAATCAAACAGGAAAAAAATGTATAACAACAGATTACCATTTCAATGGTCTTTTGAGATGTAATTATTGCTGCTGTTCTTAAATAGGCCTAGATATAGCCCTATATAATAAACATATTTTAGTTATATTATGGGGTTTAAATTATTTTTTATTTCTTATTTCTTGTCAATAGTTTCCTATAATACCAAATAAAGTCAATTAAAAAAAAAATTATATAGCCGTTTGAAACCAGATTTTTTTTCCTCGCTATATTTGTGTGAATGGATGCCACTTTAGTAGGCTGGAAATCAATAACACAGAAATGATATTTAAATTGCAGGTAAAATTTAGAAGGTTGAATAGCCAAAAAAACGTAAGGTCAAACTTGCCTGAGAAACACAGTTATCTCCTTCTGTAGTTCAATTACAGCTTCTAGTAGAGCCTGCTGGCTCAGCTGCTATTACAGAGCTACTTCTTCATTATAAAATTGTTGAGATCCATAAAGAAAATATATAAATTTGAGTTTATAAATATAAGTTGCATGAGGCAAGGAAGAATAGCATTTTCTCAATATAAGGGTAATAAACTTAAAAAAACTTAGACAAACTTACTTTACAAAACTGAAGCTTTCACGAACTGATCTACAGGACACATGAGGCCAAAGAAGAGCGCATTAAGCCTCATGCCTTTGCTAAATCTTTTTTTATAAGGTTGTAAAAACTTTTCAAAAGGTTAATTTACTTGAAATGTACCTATCATTGGTTTGTAATGGATTTCCAGCCTTCTAAAGTGGAATCTATTCACACAAATATAGGTAGTGAAATTTTATGTTTCAAAAGGGTATATGCAAAATGCTGATTTCGCTGTTTTTTTGTTTGTTTTTTTCAATTGGCTTTATTTGGTATTATAGGAACCTATTGACAGTAAATAAGCATAAAAAATAATTGCAAAGCCTTCATGTAAGTAAAATAAGTTTATGATATACGGCTATGTTTGGGCTTATTTAGGGATAACAGAAATAATTATATCTCAAAAGACCATTGAAGTGGTAACCTGTTGTTGCACATCTTTTTATTCCAATTTGATTTATACACTGTGCCTTTATTGTCTGCAAATGTACCGGTTACTTGCATCTTGAAACATTGTTATAACTCTAAATAGGCTAAAAGGCTAAATTTATGTTGTAAGAAAAAATAACATGGGTAGCAGGACATCTAACAGTGGTTTCCTAATTCAATACTCCTTCCAAATAAAATGATCACTATCGTTACTATTATTTCCAAAATTATCTCCCTCTATCTCTGTCTTAGTGGGGCTGGCTACATTCTTAGAGTATTTACAAAAATTTCCAGATGCTGTCTTTTTTACAATCCACTGGTGTTCTTGCCCATTTATAAATAAAAATACTTGAGATTTTTGAATTTTTAATCAACAGTTTTGCAACTAATATGAATATGAACAAATTGTAAATAATTTGTTATAAATAACGATATAAAGGAGAGTTACATAGTAATGTTTTACATAGCTTCCTAATATTAGGCTTCCTAATATTAGGCATGGACTTTTATCGCTTATTTAAAAAACTCTATGAAAAATTTTCACTACAACTATCATCAATCATGAGAAAAAAATTCTCAATTTTGGGTTGTACTGTTTTTGTGTTTATACCATTAAAATGATTTTAACTAGACGCTAAACAATAATTAAGTTTATTTTCTTTAATTTAAAAATAACCTTTTGAAAAGTTTTTACAACTTTATAAATCAAGGTTTAGCAAATTCATGAGGATTAATGCGCTCTTCTTGGGCCTCATTTGTCCTTTAGATCAGTTCGTGAAAGCTTCAGTCTTATAAAGTAAGTTTGTATAAGCTTTTTTTATGTTTATTACCCTTACATGGAGAAAATGCTTTTCTTCATTGCCTCATGCAACTTGTATTTATAAACTCAAATTTATATTTTTCTTTATATATCTCAACCATTTTATAATGAAGAAGAAGCTTTTTAGCACTGTAATAGCAGCTGAGCCAGCAGGCTCTACTAGTAGCTGTAATTGAACTACAGAAGGAGATAACTGTATTTCTCAGCCAAGTATGACCTTACGTTTTTTTTTTTGGCTATTCAACCCTCTGAAATTTACTTGCAATGTAAATATCATTTCTGTGTTATTGATTTCCAGCCTACTATAGTGGCATCTATTCACACAAATGAACTGAGGAGTAAGCCTCCAATTTTGACAAATTCATTCAAACTGTTGGGACCAGGTATAAGACTTATTTTCCAGGGAGTCAAAACAATAAATCCCTGTCTTCGAAGCACAATATATAAGTAAAAACACAAATCTTTAACAATATTTAGGATGCAAATAAGCACTATATTACCTTAGAAAGATAAAAAAGGCACAGGATAGAAATCAAATAGGAAAAAAAATGTGTAACAACAGATTGCCATTTCAATGGTCTTTTGAGATGTAATTATTAATGCTGTCTCTAAATAAGCCTAGATATAGCCCTATATAATAAACATATTTTAGTTATATTATGGGTTTAAAATTATTTTTTATACTTATTTCTTGTCAATAGTTTCCTATAATACCAAATAACGTCAATTGAAAAAAATCAATATTTTTTATATAGCCGTTTGAAACAAAATTTTTTTCCTCACTATATTTGTGTGAATAGATGCCACTTTAGTAGGCTGGAAATCCATAACACAGAAATGTTATTTACATTGCAAGTAAAATTTAGAAGGTTGAATAGCCAAAAAAAGGTAAGGTCATGCTTCGCTGAGAAACATTGTTATCTCCTTCTGTAGTTCAATCACAGATTCTAGAAGAGCCTGCTGGCTCAGCTGCTATTACAGTGCTACAAAGCTACTTCTTCATTATAAAATGGTTGAGATCCATAAAGAAAAATATAAATTTGAGTTTATAAATATAAGTTGCAAGGTGCAGGGAAGAAAAGCATTTTCTCAATTTTCGGGTAATAAACTTAAAAAACTTAGACAAACTTACTTTATAAAACTGAAGCTTTCACGAACTGATCTACAGGACAAATGAGGCCCAAGAAGAGCGCATTAAGCCTCATGCCTTTGCTAAATCTTAATTTATAAGGTTGTAAAAACTTTTCAAAAGGTTATTCTTAAATTAAAGAAAATAAACTTAGTTATGGCTTAGCGTCTAGTTCAAATTATTTTAATTGTACAAACACAAAAACAGTACTAACCAAAATTAAGACTTTTTTCTCATGACTGATGATAGTTGTAGTGAAAAGTTTTCATAGAGTTTTTTAAATAAGCAATAAAAGTCAATGCCTAATATTAGGAAGCATAATATTAGGAAGCTATGTAAAACAACACTATATAACTCTCTTATATCGTTACTTATTACAAATTATTCACAATTTGTTTATATTCATAGTATTTGCAAAAGTGTTGATTAAAAATTCAAAAATCTTAAGTATTTTTATTTATAAATGGGCAAGAAAACCAGTGGATTGAAAAAAAGACACCATCTGGAAACTTTTGTAAATACTCTAAGAATGTAGCCAGCCCCACTAAGACAGAGATAGAGGGAGATAATTTTGGAAATAATAGTAACAATAGTGATCATTTTATTTGGAAGGAGTGGTAAAATGATGATTTTACCACTTCAGTGGTCTTTTGAGATTAGGAAACCACTGTTAGATGTCCTGATAACCATGTTATTTTTTTCTTACAACATAAATTTAGCCTTTTAGCCTATTTAGAGTTATAACAATGTTTCAAGATGCAAGTAACCAGTATATTTGCAGACAGTAAAGGCACAGGGTATAAATCAAATTGGAATAAAAAGATGTGCAACAACAGGTTACCACTTCAATGGTCTTTTGAGATGTAATTATTTCTGTTATCCCTAAATAAGACCAAACATAGACCTATATCATAAATTTATTTTACTTACATTAAAGCTTTGCAATTATTTTTTATGCTTATTTATTGTCAATAGGTTCCTATAACACCAAATAAAGCAAATTGAAAAAAACAAACAAAAAAACAGCGAAATCAGCATTTTGCATATACCCTTTTTAAACAGAAAATTTCCCTACCTATATTTGTGTGAATAGATGCCACTTTAGAAGGCTGGCAATCCATTACAAACCAATGATAGGTACATTGCAAGTAAATTAACCTTTTGAAAAGTTTTTACAACCTTATAAAAAAAGATTTAGCAAAGGCATGAGGCTTAATGCGCTCTTCTTGGGCCTCATTTATCCTGTAGATCAGTTCATGAAAGCTTCAGTTTTATAAAGTAAGTTTGTCTAAGTTTTTTTAAGTTTATTACCCTTACATTGAGAAAATGCTACTCTTCCTTGCCTCATGCAACTTATATTTATAAACTCAAATTTATATATTTTCTTTATGGATTTCAACCATTTTATAATGAAGAAGTAGCTCTGTACCACTGTAATAGCAGCTGAGCCAGCAGGCTCTACTAAAAGCTGTAATTGAACTACAGAAGGAGATAACTATGTTTCTCAGCCAAGTATGACCTTACGTTTTTTCAGCTATTCAACCTTCTAAATTTTACTTGCAATATAAATATCATTTCTGTGTTATTGATTTCCAGCCTACTAAAGTGGCATCCATTCACACAAATATAGCGAGGAAAAAAAAATCTGGTTTCAAACGGCTATATACAAAATATTGTTTTTTAAATTGACTTTATTTGGAAATATGGGAAACTATTGACAAGAAATAAGTATACAAAATAATTTCAAACCCATAAAATAACTAAAATATTTTTATTATATAGGGCTATACCAAGGCCTATTTAGGAACAGCAGCAATAATTACATCTGAAAAGACCATTGAAATGGTAATCTGTTGTTACACATTTTTTTCATATTTGATTTTTATCCTGTGCCTTTTCTATATTTCTAAGGTAATAAAGTGCTTATTCGCATCCTAAATATTGTTAAAGATTTGTGTTTCGAAACATTGCTAAATTTGTGTTGTAAAACAAAAATTACATAGACAAAAGGACATTTTTAACATTGGGTTTCTGTAGAAATTTTAATGCTCTTTCCAAATCTAATCATCACTATTGTTGCTATAGTGTCACAACTTCTCTCTCTCTTTCTCCCTCTTAATGGGAGAGATGTCTTGACTTATATAATGTGCTTCGAAGAAAGGTATTTATTGTTTTGATTCCCTGGAAAATTAGTGTTATACCTAGTCCAAAAAGTTTGAATGAATTTGTCAAAGCTTGGAAGCTTACTCCTCTTGTCTGTTTAAAGAAAACAGATGCATAATTGAAGTTTTGTTCATTTCTATCTTACATTAATGGGCATAAATGGTATATGTTCCTCCATTTATCTTTCTTGTTTCTTTTCGGGAGGAATGTTTTTGTCTTATTTTTAGAATGATACACACTTTTATTACAAATGACTTAAACTAGAAGCTAATTTTCAAGATTTTGACCTACCTCAGGATCCCTGGTCCCAAAGGTATGATTGAATTTCTTGAAGCTAAGAGGCTTACTCTGTCAAAACATGTAATTGAAGTTTTTTTCAACTCTATCTAATCTTTAGTGGGTCTAAAAGAAGTTTTTTGGGGTGAATTTGATGTTTAAATATTTAGTTCACCTTTTTCTACAACTTAATAGTGGTAAAATAGGTAAGATTGTCAAAGTTTTGAGTGACAACAATTTATTTCACCCATTGCTGAGTGCAGTAGAAAGGAAATGCCCTGGTAAGGACCCCCATAGAATTATTTTAGGTTATTTTACAAGGTTTTATTGCCCAAAAAGCTGGTAAAACTGGAGGAGGGGCTTCTCAGGAATTAATGACTTTAAAAGCTGTACATTATACACAATTATACACTAAAATACATATACGTTTTATACAGAAAGGCAGCTTGGCTTAAAAAGTTAATTAATACTAATCAATAGTCCTTCTCCATGCAGGTATATCTATTGCTTTCCTTAATGATCAGTAAAGATAAAATGCCCTTTGGAAACTGAACATCAATATGACCACAGAAAAAAACTTTAAAAGATGAAAAAGATGTTAAAAGACAATCTAATTGCTCTAAGTCACTTTTATTGCAATTTTCCCTACTATCCCATGAACAATACACTTTATTTAGACAAACTAATTGTGAGACAGATATCAACGAAATTCCAGCAGGGTTTGTATTTACTTAAGAGATACAAACAAGCACATTGAATACTTAATTTTGTGATATTCGAATCTCAAAATAATAAAAAAAAATTCTTATATTTTCTAAGAGTTTTCCACCAGCTCCTTTGAGCGCAATTATTTGAAATAGCAATATGCCAATTGGTGGCTTAGCCTCTCAAAAACGCTTGCAAGACAACAGGAATTTTAAAAACAAATATACAGATAAACCAGCAGACAATGGAAAGTAGAACAACAAGAAGAAGCTATTGAAACGGGATTTGATTCCTATCTACGTCTTCTTACAGTAACACAATAACATAAAGTGGAGACAACCTTAACAGTGAAAGCACCTAAACTTTAACCAAATCAATTAACAAACGTGATCCAATTAATGCTCCAGCCTCAGTTTTGGCTCATATTTGTGATGGCCCATTTCAATAAAGACTTGATTTTTCTTTAGACTAACGGGAGAAAATTTGGAACAGAATCATCAGAATTTTGAGACATCTTGAAACACATTTAGGCTTGTGTTTTCACAAGTGTCCTGACACAACTTTTCCCACAGATAGTTTTAGAGGAGGGGTACTCGACCCGGGGCAGAAACTTTAGGGATGCAAATGTAAATTGATCAATTGATCGTTTATAATCATTTTGTAATTTCTGAAATTTTAGTTTTAATAAAATAAAGTAGAGGTCGTGGTTGGCAGTAATTTACTTACTGTAATACTTATACAATAATAATGAATACTTACTGAAAGTATAAGCAAATTGAAGAGGCCAGAACCACCACTTCTTTCCCCCGAATAAAAGCCCATGTCCCTTGACTATCTGGATGTGGACCCCCTCTTGCCATCTTAAAAATTCTGGAGTTACGTACCTGCTACTACTACTACTACTAAAAGAACTACTGCTTCTCCAATTAAGACTGTCAGAGCAACTACTTGTGACTGCGACTACTTGTAACTACAAAAACTTGCAAATGCGACTATTGTCGTCTGTGACAAATCACACCTGCAACTTCTTGCAACTGGTTTTGACTGCTTGCAACTGCAACTGCTTATGACTGCAACTGCTGTTAACTTTGAGTAATTGCAGCCGTAACTACTCTCAAATGCGAGCACTTGCGACTGTGATTTTGACTGCTTGTGACTACAACTACTTACAACTGTAACTATATGCAACAGAAACTGCTCATGACTGCAACCACAGCTCCATGCAACTAAAACTACTTACGACTGTGACTATTGTGACTGTAACTACTTACAAATGCAACTACTAGTAACTATGATTGCCTGCAAATGTGAAAATTTGTTGCTACAACTATTCACTGCTGTAACTTTGACTCCTTGTGTCTGTAACTACTTGTAAATAATACTACTTTCAATTGTGACTAAAACTACTTGACACTACGACTGCTTGTGACTTTTAACTGTAACTACTCACTACTCTGACTATTTGTGATTGTAACCGCAACTTTTTGTAATTGAGACTGCTCTATACTGCGACTGTAAGTGTAACTACTTTAACTACAACTGCAACAATTTGAGACTGTGACTACTTATGAGTGCAACTGCTTACGACTGTGATTTTGACTGTTTGTAGCTGCAACTGGGATTTCTTGTGACTGCAACTTTGACTATTGGAGGCGTAAACTACTTTTAACTGTGGCTGCTTGTGTCTGCAACTACCTGAGACTGCAGCTGCGACTATTTGTGACTGTGACTACTTGCAAATACAATCATAATACTTATAAATGTTACTATTTGTGATTGTGATAACTTGCGGCTGCGGCCAATTGCTACTCTGCTTTTGGCTACTTGTGACCACTATTACTGTAATTATAATTTTGTGAAGAAACACCCCGTGGGTGTAATAGTATTATACCAATCCCTCTGATATACAAGCCTTCCTTTTATGTCCGTTGGAGTTCTTTGAGAATAGTGGCTATCTGAGGCAACACTATAGTGTTGCCTATAGTAAAGGCCATAAGGCTTTAATGTTTTATTATTTATTTTTTGCCAGGGCCACTTTATATGGAAGAGGAGGTTGATAACTTCGGAATGGGCTTGTTCGATTGAAAATCGGAAGTTGTAGTGCATTTTTCAAGGTTAAAAAGTAACTTTGGCTAGGGGGAGAGGGGGGAACTAGCCTCCTGCCCACCCTCTTTTCCCCAAATACATCCAATCAAAACTGTAGAGAGCCATTTTTTCAAAATACTCTAAAGATCTGATAACTAATATTCCTGGGTCGACAAGACCCCCGCCCCAGAGCCCGGGGTGTAAGTTATACCCTGTGGGCATTTAAGATTTTTAGGGAAGGGGTAGTCGAATTAACTTTGGAGGGGGCTTATTTGATTGGAAGGTCTAGTACCCCATTTAAAAGTCAAAAGTGGTCAGAGGGCAACTAGCCCCCTCCCACACTCTCTTTTCCCCAATACATCTGATAAATGTTGAGATATCCATTTTGCTCAAAATACTCCAAAGACCAGAAAACGAAATTCCAGGATCAACAGAAGACCCCAGATTCAGGTGGCAAATGTTGTAATTTATGCCTCGGGCATATAAGGTGTTAATGGAAAGGGTGGTCAGATTAAATTTGAAGGAGACTAATTTGATTGGAAATTGAAAGTTCTAGTGCCCCTTTTAAGAGTCAAAAATGATTGGTGGGCAACATGTCCCACCAATCATTGGTGGGACAAACTGATTTTTAGTAAATAACTGAATCCAAACTGATTTTTAGTAAATAACTTTCTTTTATCAAAATACGAGACAATTCTTTTTTGAATAATTTTTTCAATAACCTTAGATATAGGGGAAGGAATAGCTATTGGGCGATAGTTACCTATATCTGTCTTATCACCTTTCTTATGAATTGGAATAACTCGTGCAGATTCCCATACTTCCGGAAAGATCCCTGATGACATAGATGCATTTAAAATATGAAGCAACGGGACGTGAAATACACATGCAAATTCTTTCAGAATATTTAAAGATAATTTCTTAAACCACATTGGCCTGACATCACATAAAGAAAGAAAAACGAGCAAAAATGGGGTTTTTATAGGCCAAATGACGATACTGAAAAAACAAAGCGAATATTTCGAGAGGACAAACGCCTCTCTTCTTCAGCGCGAAACGAAACGATGTATCAATAAAAGCCAAAAATTAAAAGAATTAAAACCAACTACCTAACAACCATAAAAGCGAGTTATTCGCCAATATCCGCGATTTGCACAAAATCCAAAAATCATGACCTGCCATCGACGGATACTAGCGAGCAGCTGACAAATGAAAGGAATCAATTCATTCACTCGACAAAACAACACGAACCAGCAATTAAATACGTTGGAAAACTATTTCCTTTGATTTCGGATTTTATTTATTGCATTTATTTCAGACCCACTTTGAGACCCAAGGGGTTTTTCACGGGTTTGATTATAGTACTGGGAAAGTGGTTAAAGTTTTATTTCAGGGATTACCAAAGTATCGGATTCTCATTTGAGAAAACCGAAAAATGACTTGTTTATCCTTAAATTTCCGGAAACTTTTTTTAAATCTAGGCCTTTATGTTGGTATTTATGAGTGTCAAAAGATTACCTTTAATGCGGTACTCTACCTTTTTCATGCGAAATAAAACTAGCTTGATCAAACAAAATGGTATGGTTTGGTTTTTCAAAAATATGCTCTGCAAGGGCAGAGTCAAAATTCTCTGGTTTTTTCCGCTTTTTAAGTTTATTGTTAATGGAACTAGAATGCTAGGTTAATCTATCTGTTAGTAGCTTATTTGTTCTTTAGATATACCGAAGACCAAACGAACAAGGAATTCTGTAGGCACCGGAATTTTCATCTATAGGGATAGGGTCTTTACCTTGATAAATTTGGGACCTGATTGTTTTTCTGGGTCTATAATAAGTGTAAATATTATTTTTCCTTAGATTTTTTGAAATGTGGTCTGAAATCCCTTTAATGTATGGGAGGCCAAAATAAACTGAATTTTCCCTTTGATTTGTGTTTTCTGTGGAATTATCTGATAATCTTTTAATGCGTTTTGTAATTACAGAATTTATTAAACTAATTGGATAACCATTCCCAAATAAAATATCTCTAAGGTGGTTGAGTTCTAAATCCAAGAAACGTGTTGAACAAACTTTCAATGCTCTATCAACTAGAGAAGTGACAACTCCTCTTTTCACAGCAGGAGAATGATTGGAGGAATAACTTAAGTAACGGTCATTATGTGTGGGTTTTCTATATACACTAAACTAGAAACGCTGAAGAAGAGAGGCGTTTGTCCTCTCGAAATATTCGCTTTGTTTTTTCAGTATCGTCATTTGGCCTATAAAAACCCCATTTTTGCTCGTTTTTCAGAATATTTGTGGAGAGCCCATCTAGACCTAGAGAATTACCACTCTTTAGATTCACAATTACTTTCTGGAACTCACCGAGAGTGACAGGGGCCAGGAACATACTGGAATATTCGGATGGCGGGAGATATTCTTTATATGAATGAGATGGAGATTCAGGGGATTTCAGTTCAACGGTAGAACTAATATGAGAAAAATAATGACAAAAATATTCTGCAAGAACATCCTTCCCCTTCAACTCAACACCATTTTCACTTATTATCACTTCAGGGTGTGGATTTTTAATATTGTTTCCCATTTTTTCCTTAATTAATTTCCATGTAGTCCGAGGTAAATCAGATTTTTTAAATGCATTTTCATAATACATTTTTTCACTTGTTCTGCGAGTTTTAACTAGCAAATTTTTATAATTTTTGAATCGCTGTACATTATGAGCTGAGGGGTATTTCATTTTAATCTTATACAGTCTATTTTTTTCCTTGATAGATTTTAGAAGTGATGGACTTATCCAAGGTTGTTTGGATGAGGTTCTTTTCCGGTGCGTAGTTTTAATTGGGCAATGAAGGTTCAGTTTTTCATTCAAAATTCGATAAAATATATCTAAAGATGTTTTGGGGTCATTCTCATTAATAACTTCACTCCATCCTACATCGCTAAGATTAGATTTCAATTCATTCATATTCACTTGTGAAAAGTTTCTCCTCTTCATATGATTTTCTTTATTGAATATCTTTTGCGCTTTGAAGTCAGACATTAAAATACAATGGTCAGATGTATCCTCCATAACCACGAATGTAGTCTCACATGGATAAGGTGCAAAAATGTCATCAATCAGAGAAAAAAAAAGAATTTGTTATGCGTGTCGGAATAAAACATACTGGGTTCATACCATGAGAAAGGTTACATTCCAAAAACTGAACGACATGTCGGTCGATTCCTTGCTGTCTAGATGGGAGACATCCCATTAAATCAATATTTAAGTCCCCAATGATTAAAAATGGCATTCGAAGATTTAATATCACACTTAACATATTTTCAAATTTATCAATAAAATCTGCCTTATTTGATGAGGGAGGACGATATATTACAGCAATTAAAAGTTTATCATTATTTGGTAGAAAACATTCAACAATAAAACTTTCGAAAATCATCTCCGTATTCAAATATAAAATTCTTCTTTCAGTCGTGTTGGAATATAATTTTAACCAGTATTGCTAAACCACCTTGCTTTTGTTGAGTTCTACTTACGTGAAAAAATTGGAAATCACTAATATTAATTTTTTGTTGCCGAAATTTCATCTAAAAATGTTTCACAAACTCCAAAAATATCCGTACCAGATTCAAAAATTTTTTTTTTAATTGTATCTTGCCCGCTCCTCCATCCACGACAGTTCTAAAAAGATATTCTCCTCATATTTGGGTTCTTATGAACTATTTCATGAGAAAACAAATATTTATTTGGGGGGACTAAAAAAGAATTTAAAATTTCATTATTATCATGGGCTAGGGGCGTTTGGAATACATTACTAATTAGGGCTGAATTTCTTTCCAATTCCTCAAGCCTAGATTTAGGGATCTCGTGAACTTGACTAAGCATTATCATGTACTGATCCCACGTCAAAGAGTACCCCCCCATGCCTCTCTCACAAAAAATTACAAACACTAAAACTCACACTAAATAGATTCTTAATCATAATAATATCACTCAAATACATCAAACCGCACAGAACCCACCACAATTTTTATTTCAACCCAAATAAATATTGAACACTTATACTCACATTATTTAACAAAACTAATCCACTATCATATCAACACAGTCAGTCTTAAAAAAAAATCATGTATCCATATTTGCAATTCGACCACCATGTTTCCTTTCAAGGTCAGTAATTAGAGCGAAACCTTCACTAACTGTTAGTCGTTCATTCGTTCCATCTCGCCGCTTGATAACTAGGCAGGGGGGTACACCTTTCGACGACCAAGAGTCAATTCCAAAATCGTGCAATTTCAATTTCACATGAAGCAACCTCTTTCAAACTCCACAAACAGACTTCGGCGTATCATTCGTCAGGTATATTTTCTCGAATCCTCCAATTTTTTTGTTTATCCGTTTCTTGGTGTTCTTCAAAATATCATTCCTGATTAACCTCGATGGCAATTCAAATTTCAAGAATTTGGCATTTTCCCTGAAATCCATCAACTTAACTGGGCTTGGGGCTGGGAGATCAAGGCCTTCAATAACAACTTTAGACAGTAATTCCTGTGCTCTTAATTCATCTTGAACTTTCACATTCCACATCACTAAATGTTTATCCTTTTCATTACTTTCCAATTTCATCAGAGTAAGCGACATATTGTCGATATGTGATTTAAGCGCTATATTTTCCTCCGCCAACACAGATATTTGATTTTTGAAGCTTACCATCTCAAATTCAACATTCTGAACACGCGGTATAAGCTGCACTGCTTCTTTACTTGTTTCAGAAACAATTTCTTCGAATTTTTTTACATTATCTTCAATTACTCTGATGTTAGATTTTAATGATTCTAAAGTGGCAGTATTTCCTTTAACTGTTTCTAAAATCAAACTGATACTTTCTGCTAAAGACTTTATAGAAACTTCATCACCTTGACTCGTTGCCGTAGACGCAGACAAGTTTAGAGATTCTTCCATTTTCTTCTTTCTCTTTCCCATCCTTTAGAAACTTATCCAAATTCAAATATCAAAGTTCATAAGTTCAGCTCAGAGCATACTAATTTATCACGGTTAATATTAACTGTTCAACTAGACCAATCCATTCACTTGTAATAGGTCCTGGCTGTCTCTTACTATTCCAAATAAGAAAAAACCAAAGGCTTTTTCCTGTTTGTATCCGGGTTTTACACATAGGATCGATCATCGTTATATTAAAGAACCGTTACGTTCACTATAATTATATAAGGGATCAATATAGTTCATCATAAATGGTATTAGTCAATTGAAGTAAAGAACGAATAGTAAAGCCTATAATAACTTAATATTAATTGGAGACTAAAAGTTTTTGGTAAAACCTTACTTTCGTAAAAAAACCTGCATCATCCGTTTATAATTAAAAGAAAAAGTTGCCTCGGGTGAGGTTTGAACTGGAGACTTTAGGATCACGAGACTTACCCTCTACTGACTGAGCCATTTATGTCTGTATATGATGAGAGAATATACATTTTGAGACAACATCAAAAAAGAGTTATCTGGGTTGCAGCGGGAGCTAGCAACCTAGTAAGAGACGATCACGTATAATGTTAAGAAATGTAAAAACCCATAACTCCAAAAAAAGAGTCAGATCAATTTATAATAAAGAATGAACTCTTGCCTATACTAATACATAAAGGATCGAAATAGTTCATTTTAAGTAGGAAGTATGTAAGTTTGATCAGGAATTGCCGACACATAATAAGGTTTTGAAATTATCTTTAATTTATTATTAAATTTATTTACAATGACATGGATTTGAATTTTTTTTTTAGCCATCCTGATAAAAAGGTTTCTGATGGATTCGAACCCAAACCCCGTGTACTTTAAACCACTCTTCTCTAGCCAATTGAGCTAACAAACCTTGACAATAGAAATGATTGCTACGATTTATCATGAATAATAACTACAGTTTGAATTTTGCTATTCTTTGCAGTTCTTCAATTTACACAAATTAGAATATTTAAAGATAAAAACAGAAAAATGAGATTGGGAAAAAACTATAGTAAACATTATATTAAAAGATGATCATTAGAAGAACAAAACGTTGCATATATTGGACTGATTTAGGTGCCTAAATCTTTGAGGCTTGTCTCTTACTATTCCAAAGAAGTTGGAGAAAAGGTAAAGACAGATAGTCTTTGTTAGAGGCAAAGCTAACATAAGCCTTTGTCAGAATTGTATAAAAATGATGTCATTTCACGTGTTGATAGATATTCCAGATGTAGAAAATCATTACACCCATAATTACTCATCTATTAACAGAAAAAAGGAGAAAACACAAAAGGATGAAAATGCAGTCTTTTTTGTCAAAATTGATTCTATTTTAAAGAATATTTTATTTTTAGTTACAAAAGAAACTAGGTGTAGCAATTTCCTTTAAAATGAGCCATTATACAGCTCTATATGATTTTCGAGTGCCCAGCTAGCTGAGGAGGAAAAAACAGAAAGATAAAAAGATGCCCTATGTGCAAAATATCGTGGTTACAGCCAATTTTCTTGATTTTCAAGCCAATATATTTTCCTTGTTATTCAAGCCAAGGGACGGTAAGTTTGTTATATAGATATTTTGGATAAGGCGGTTCTAATAGTGTACTTCTTGTTTTGATTTGAATCTATTTTCAGGAGTTATGGGTTACTTTAGTTTTTACTATGGGGCGTGATCGTCTCTTACTAGACTGCTAGCTACCTAGTAGCTAGCATTTTTGCATTTAATACAATAATTGTAGAGATTTTGAACTAAGGTTAATTTCTGTTTAGCATTATTTTAGTTTAATTATTCTATAACAGTGAATGAGGCATATTACAATGAGAAAGATCCGGGATGCGTGTTTATTTGTTTTTACATTAAAGAACGATCTGTAGTCCATAGTAACTGAAGTGTTATAAGGAATCATTATATAGATGGTGACGCAAAAAAAAGAATGAGAAAATTACAAAGAGGAAAAAGCCTTATTTGGAATAGTAAGAGATGAATTTCGGAGAATGAGGCATCAAACCAAACCCACTATGTGCCATGGTTTGTTTTAAACTAGGTTTCAGCCATCTGTACAGCCATGATACCGATGAAACTTTCATAATCCCCAATTATAATTAACCAAACCGATTCTTTATAAAAAAAAACAACTTATAAACAAATTTATTATCAATAGGTCTCCGATGGTACAGCGGGAAGCATGCCATCTTGTTACGCAGGTGACCAGAGTTCGATTCCCCGTTGGAGGGAATTTTTAATATATTGACTTTAAATATATTTGTACAAGCTTATACTTTAGTTAAGCTTTACTATTCGTTCTTTACTTCAATTGACTAATACCATTTATGATGAACTGTATTGATCCTTTATGTAATTATAGTGAACGTAATAGTTCTTTAATATAACGATGATCGATCCTTTGTGTAAAACCCGGATACAAACAGGAAAAAGCCTTTGGTTTTTTCTTATTTGGAATAGTAAGAGACAAACTTCAGAGAATGAGGCATCAAACTAAACCCGATATGTGCCATGTTTTTTTCTTTACTAGGTTTCAGACATCTTTACAGCCATGATAGTGATAAAACTTAAATAATCCCCAGTTATAATAATTAACTTTGCCGATCCCCTGTATAATTATTTTGTGTATTACTGAATTTATTGTCATGTCTTGTATGTAACTTACAATGTATAAGTGTTTGTTGGTACAATGGTACGAATACCCGCACGTCACGCGGGAGACCGTGGTTCGATTTCCCTGTCGGAGCGAATTTTTAATATCGTTCTTTACTATAATGTGTTTTTCTAATGATCATCTTTTAATATAAAACTTGAAATTGAAAAATGAAACTCGTTTTAGCTACCTCCTAGCTAAAATAATAAATATTATATGAATGAACCACAGGATTCAGTTCCCTTGGGCTTGAGTTCGTTCTTTACTATAATTTTGACCTAAAACCATTTTTAGGGGCTTAGGGAAATTTCTTGTTCACTAGAGGCCGTGTTCGTCTTTTACTAGGCTACATTTACCACTGCAACCACAATGAGGGTAACTCTCTTTTTATATACTATATATATATAAATAACTAAAACAATTTGTGCTATTTGTGTAATACTATCTTATCTAAAGATAAGTATGTTTTGAATCACCATCTGTATCATGATTCCTTAAAACACTTTAGTTACTATGGACCACAGATCGTTCTTTAATGTAAAAACAAATAAACACGCATCCGTGATCTTTCTTTTGGCAAAAAATACCAAATTCCACTTTTTTGCAGATAGGAGCTTGAAACTTCTACAATATGGTTTTCTGATACGCTGATACTGATAATGTAATTTTCTTGAAAATTCTATGACTTTTAGGGGGGTGTTTTCTCTTATTTTCAAAAATAGGTGAGTGTTTTCTCCTTTTTTCTGTTAATAGATGAGTAATTATGGGTGTAACGATTTTCTACATCTGGAATATCTATCAACACGTGAAATGACATCATTTTTATACAATTCTGACAAAGGCTTATGTTAGCTTTGCCTCTAACACAGACTATCTGTTTTGACCTTTTCTCCAACTTCTTTGGAATAGTAAGAGACAAGCCTCAAAGAATCAGGCATCTAAATCAGTCCAATATATGAAACGTTTTTTCTTCTAACGATCATCTTTTAATATAATGTTTACTATAATTTTTTCTCAATCTCATTTTTCTGTTTTTATCTTTAAATATTCTAATTTGTGTAAATTGAAGAACTGCAAAGAATAGCAAAAATCCAAACTGTAGTTATTATTCATGATAAATCGTAGCATTCATTTCTATTGTCAAGGTTTGTTAGCTCAATTGGCTAGAGAAGAGTGGTTTAAAGTGCACGGGGAGTGGGTTCGAATCCATCACAAACCTTTTTATCAGGATGGCTAAAAAAAATTCAAATCCATGTCATTGTAAATAAATTTAAAGATAAATTAAAGATAATTTCAAAACCTTATTATATGTCGGCAATTCCCGATCAAACTTACATACTTCCTACATAAAATGAACTATTTCGATCCTTTATGTATTAGTATAGGCAAGAGTTCATTCTTTATTATAAATTGATCTGACTCTTTATTTGGAGTTATGGGTTTTTATATTTCTTAACATTATACGTGATCGTCTCTTACTAGGTTGCTAGCTCCCGCTGCAACCCAGATAACTCTTTTTCGATGTTGTCTCAAAATGTATATCCTCTCATCATATACAGACATAAATGGCTCAGTCAGTAGAGGGTAAGTCTCGTGATCCTAAAGTCTCCAGTTCAAACCTCAACCTAGGCAACTTTTTCTGTTAATTATAAGCGGATGATGCAGGTTTTTTACGAAAGTAAGGTTTTACCAAAAACTTTTAGTCTCCAATTAATATTAAATTATTATAGGCTTTACTATTCGTTCTTTACTTCAATTGACTAATACCATTTATGATGAACTATATTGATCCTTTATGTAATTATAGTGAACGTAATAGTTCTTTAATATAACGATGATCGATCCTTTGTGTAAAACCCGGATACAAACAGGAAAAAGCCTTTGGTTTTTTCTTATTTGGAATAGTAAGAGACAAACTTCAGAGAATGAGGCATCAAACTAAACCCGATATGTGCCATGTTTTTTTCTTTACTAGGTTTCAGCCATCTTTACAGCCATGATAGCGATAAAACTTAAATAATCCCCAGTTATAATAATTAACTTTGCCGATCCATTGTGTAGTTTTTTAGTGTATTAATGAATTTATTATCATGTCTTATATGTAACTTACAATGTATAAGTGTTTGTTGGTACAATGGTACGAATAACCGCATGTCACGCGGGAGACCGTGGTTCGATTTCCCTGTCGAAGCGAATTTTTAATATCGTTCTTTACTATAATGTATTTTTCTAATGATCATATTTAACATAAAACTTGAAATTGAAAATAGAAACTCGTTTTAGTTACCTCCTAGCTAAAATAATGAATATTAAATGAATGAACCACAGGATTCAGTTCCCTTGGGCTTGAGTTCGTTCTTTACTATGATTTTGACCTAAAACTATTTTTAGGGGCTTATGGATATTTCTTGCTCACTAAAGGACGTGTTCGTCTTCTACTAGGTTACATTTACCACTGCAACCACAATGAGGGTAACTCTCTTTTTATATACTATATATATATATATATATATATATATATATATATATATATATATATATATATATATATATATATATATATATAAATAACTAAAACAATTTGTGCTATTTGTGAAATACAATCTTATCTAAAGATAAGAATGTTTTGCATCACCACCTATATAATGATTCCTTTTAACCAGGGCTTCCATTCCACTAACATGGGAATAAAGTATATAGGTGTGAAAAAAGAGTAGAATTAAAGTAGGACACAATCCGGAAGTAAGTATGCTATCGTGCTTACTATTTGAACAGGAACGTTAGCAAAATTGATTCTTACGCTATATTACCAGTGTTTCTACTTTAAATTTTTTCAATCCCTTAAAGATTGGTGGAAAGTCCTTAAGAATCCCTATTTTCAATATCAAAATCCCTCAAAGTTTCCCCATTTTCTGACTTCTTCCCAAGTTACATGTAAAGACCTATTAGGCTGACTTTTAATAGCATTTGTTCAAGACAACTTATTTTGCAACTCAAGACCTTTTACGTGTACCAAAATATCTTGTTTTGGCGTTTAAAATATTCCTTTGTATTTATCGACTAGTTAAGTTCGGTTTTGATCTATAGATTCCGGGTCCAGATCTCAGATTCTGGGCCATATGAATATACTTTATTTATTTGTTGTTTTTTTCTTGCCATTATTTTTTAGTTTTACAACACCCTCGTTTTTATTTTAATTAGTACGAAGGATTAGCATGAATGATATCCAACCAGTCGCTTTTTCACGCATTATTTTTATTTTCACTTTTTTTTATATTGATTTTTTAATTTGAAGCAGAGTATAGTTCCAAAAATGAATTACGTAAAGCTTGATTTAAGAACAGCGCCTGCATTTTTATCTTTTGAATTATTCGATGTTAACTAGTGTAGAGTGCTACCTGCCTCAGAGTTTTCCATAAACTGCTGAATGTAGACGCAATTTAATTTGTATTAAGAAAAATTTAATGAGATTTACCAAATAGTAAGATTTAAGAGAAAACACCAAATACGGAGATTAATACCCCGAGTCAGCGTTGTCGTCGTCATCCTCAAAGTCTTTCCCAGTGCCTAAAAAAGTGACGCTTTCGGACGCAGTCACATCAGATTTCAGGAACTTCATTTTTTTTTCTTTAAGCTCTCGGTGAACGTAGGGAGCCTTAGCTTCATCCCATACTTGACAGAAATCGTCACAGCCAAAGTCACGTTTTTGACCCCATTCCTATTATGACTTTTTACTGTTTTCAGAATGCTGAAAAGTCTTTCCACAACAGTATTTGAGCAGGGAAGTCCAGAAATAAACCGAATGACATGAAGAACGCTAGTGAATTTTAGCACTCCACTTGGCGTCTTGATGGATGCCACCCGATTCCAAACATCAAACCTTCAGTCCTTCCCCATTGGTTATTTTGATTCAAATTTACCGGGTCTATCCAAGTCCGACAAAAACTAGAACGTTTGTCAATCGCTTTTGCCGAAATCCTGCCGTTGTATCCAAAATTCCTATTCCCGTAACAAAAATTCATAGGCTCGTCAAGGAAAAAAGTGGAAAAGCCAAATTTAAAGTAGAAATAAAGTATTAAAGCAGGCTGTACATATTAGAGCATAAACGTTCAAAATAAAATAGTCTACTCTAAAATATAGTAGAAATGGAAGCACTGCTTTTAACACTTCAGTTACTATGGACTACAGATCGTTCTTTCATGTAAAAACAAATTAACACGTATCCGTGATCTTTCTTTTGGCAAAAAATACCAAATTCCACGTTTTTGCAGATAGAAGCTTAAAACCTCTACAGTATGGTTTTCTGATACGCCGATACTGATGATGTGATTTTCATGAAAATTATATGACTTTTAGGGGGTGTTTTTTCCTTTTTTCGAAAATAGGGCAAATTTTCTCAGGCTCGTAACTTTTTATGAGTAAGACTAAACTTGATGAAACTTAAATATTTAAAATCAACATAAAAATCCGATTCTTTTGAAGTAACCACTGACATTAAAATTCCAATTTTTAGAGTTTGGGTTACTATTGAGACGAGTCGCTCTTACTATACAGTTTGTTACCACGAACTATTTGATTCTGAACAGAAAACTAAAATAAAATGAAAATTGATTTTTCAATTTTTACGTCACGTCACTCATTACGTCATATATGGTTATTAGTACACAATGGGTGTTAGATATTACGTCATGTCACTTATTACGTCATATATGGTTATTAGTATGTATGTATGTATGTATAAACTTATTGCCAATCATAAATTTAAAATACAACACTGATGGAGCATAAAGAAAGAAAATGGAAAAAAATTTCTGACAAATACAAACAGAACCAAAACAGAGAAGAACAGACAAGAAGAAAAAAAAATACAAATAGGGGCAATTATATATAAGAACAAACCTATTATCAAAGACGGACATTTTCAGAGGTGCTTTCACCAATAATCTGCCTCCGATGTTTCTCATTTCTTTTCTGTACCACGGACACTGGACTTGCAACTCCATACCGCAAGGCTAGTGAACTGTTATTAGTTAAGAGAGGCAGCCTTAGCAAATATTTCGCATACTTGTAGAATCACTTCCGTATATCCCTAATATCCGAGGCAGTAAGAAGAGACCAAAATGGTGCAAGGGCAAGTAGATGCGGAACAGCAAATGTATTATAAACGCTAGCTAAGATACGGCGGTTAAATTTAAACTTTAACGCAACTAGTAAACCTTACGCATTCTTAACTTTTCTGGCAAAAAAATTTTCAAAAGTTGACGCTTGGCGCGAAGATTTGACCCAATCGGTACACCAAAATACGTCAGTGTATCTTATGCTTTAATAACATGTTAACCTAACTGAACCTTTGTCGGGCAATCTGAGCGGTGATTGAACACCAGGAACTCAGTCTTACTCTCATTAAATCGAAGACCAATACGTTTATACTCCCTATCGAGAATTCGAAAATTTTCCTCAATTCCAAAGGCTGTTCTACTAATATCAAAGGTGTCATCAGCATAGTTAGCTAGCGAAAAATCAATACCATTAAATATACATTTGGTTAAAACTTTCTGTTGTGGCACAATGATAGTATTATTAAACAGGGGGGGGGGGGAGAAGTAACAGCGACCTGTCTAATGCCCTTTTTTACTGGAATTGAAGGAGTGAGTTCCAACGTACCAGGTGAGATGGTAACCTTGACTTTGGCATTTAGATTTTTATACATATCACGTATCGATTTGATGACAGAAATATTGACTCCACGCTTATAAGCCGTCAAGAAGACATGTGGATGTATACCGGTGTCGAAAGCTCTAACCTGGCAAAATATACTTCCTCATTATTTTCATGAGCATGTAGAATTAAATTAGCAATCAAATGGTGAGCATGGTCACGGCAGCCAGGAAATGGGTTATTGAGTAGGTTCCCTCCAAGCCCACACATTCCACGATATATATCTTTATCTTAAAAAGTGGTTTTTTGAAACTTTGTTTTTGCGTCTTAATATGCTTTAACTTAAATAATATTTTACTAAATTATAAAGCTGTACCACAATATTCCCCATTTAAAGAAGAATTGTCCCAATTCTCAATATTTTACTTTCAAAATAACTTAATTTTGTTTACAGCTAATATGCTGCCATCTTTGGGTCATTATGTGCATATACCCTCAATGGGTTTCCTTAGGGTTATATTATTGGTCCAATACAGGCTCTTCTATTTTTTGTAGAAGTATTTCAATTTAAAACTCATCTTCGTTTCTCTTTTTCTTTGTCTCTAAGACTGAAAACTACTCTTTTTACACTTTTTATGTGCATCTTTTGTTTTAAGTTGACACCAAGCTGCTTAAACATCATATTAGTGGATTTGCTTAAATTATATTTATATTAAGAAAGTCTTATGAATTTTTTTTTAGTTTAAATTTAATTCCCATTAATAATTTAATTTATCAGTGTGATGTGGTTAATGTACCGTTTGTTTTTCCTTTTAGAATTACCTTGAATAAATTATATATAACATTATTGATTTTTAAATTTTCACATATTCTTTAATCACAAAGTATTTCCACATATATTCAGCCATTTGGGCTAGGTAGTACATTATCTAGGTCTAGATTAAGTTTTGATTGTATCTCACTTTTAATGAACTTTTAGTAAAGTCTGTATTACTGCTATAGTTTCCAAATATCAGTTGATCAAGTAAGGTTTGGTTTCTGATGGTATGAGATGATAGTATCAGGATACATTTGAAGTGGCTTCAAAATTTGTTACTTTCCAAAAATGTGTCAAAATATTATTGAAAGAAAAATGGATCCAAAAGGATGTTACAAAAAATTTGATTTCCAAAAAAAATAGCTAAGTCTGTATCTAAAATAAATATTCACATTAGAATACATATAAAGCATAAAATTTTACATATATAGTAGAAAGAAAAACTAAATTTTGTAAAGTTTAATTCTTTTCATTACTTTTCTCTCTTTTAATTACTCCAAAAATAATATCTCGCTTAAATCGAAACGTTATATTTCTTGCTGGATCATTCTTTTCAAACTTAATACTTAGCAGACCATTTCACAATAAAAAGTATTTATACGTTGACTCGAAGTCAAACCTTTACATATACATTAAATCACTAGTTAAAATTTAAAGTAAATAAAAACATAGTATATATATATATAAGGATTGTTTAATAACTTACACAAGTATGTTAAGTAACAAAAACTTTTATCTCAAAATATATTTGTTTAAAGTCTTAGAAGTTACTTTAAAGAATCAAGCATTTTTTTTTAAGTCGATTTTTTTTCAATGCAACACTAAAAAGTTGTATAACTCTTTTTTTCATTAGTAAACACACGAATTACTAATTTATTTACAGTAACAAGTATTATTGCTGACACAGTAATAAAATCACTTTATTATCAAACATAGATTTCTCTTTTACTTTCATATTTATGAAATCATAGTGCCAACCGAATTGTCTGTGGTTGTAGATAACATTTTTTTTTTAATAATTAGTTTAATTGCGATAGATTATGGTTTTTGTAGACAGAGGTTTTCACATCCGTCCCTCCAGGAGTTTGATGTTTTCTATAATACTAATATGTAAAAACATATATAATTAATCCCCCAGTGACGATTGCAGATTCGAAATACCCCCTAGTTGAGGCTAATTAGTCCTTGTAGTAGGCGGTTCTTTCTATTTCCGTCTAGGTAAGTCTTTTTTTCCGGAGAGTGATTTATTGTTCATTTCCTAGTAACGCGAGTTTGCAAATATAATTACAGTTCAATGCGCTACGATGCGCAAAAAAAAAATCACACTACGTCTATGCACTACGCTTTACGTGTGCTCAAGGGTTGTCAAAAACCTGAGACAAGTTTTTTTTGCATAATACTAGGTTTAACTGTATTAATTCACATATTCAAGGTTTATCCTTTTCTAAAAGAATATATATATTTTTTTCAAAATTATATTCAACAATAGCTAAATTTGTAGCTTGAGAATCAGTTTTGAAAAAGCTTGAGATGGAATTTTCTGACTTTTTACCTTTTTGTTGTGCCCTGACCTCAGTAATATCTATTTGGTGCTTGATCACCATAAAAAGCGTCTAGTAGGTTCAAAAGCAGTTTCCCTTGTGATTCTGTTGAAGCTAATAGGTTTATTAAGAACATGTAAACACAGCAATATATTATATATAAATATATATATATATACACTCTTTATTTGTAGCTACAATCTTCCCATAGGCTCTTCCCTTTAGTGAATAGGTAGCTCTTTTCCAAGGAATATATCCTTATCTCCATATTTCTTTTTTTACGCACGGTAGTTTTTTTTAAGACATATAAGCGAACATAACATTTAACTTCCCAACTTTAAGTGGTCTTGCCTTAAATTTCGACTTCAAATTGTGTCTTTTTGTCACCCAATTTCTTTTACTTCACTTCCGTCTGGCTATATTTTCAACTTGAACCCTTTTTTTCTTTTTTTCTTATTATTTACTTCAATGAAGCCTAAGGGTTTTTTCAAGTCTTTTTCAGCTTTTTCAGTACTACAGTCCTTTTCTAAACCTATATTTATATGTTTCCTGTTTTATTCATTAGATCTTTCCAGCAAAATGTTCCTTATTTTTCCTTTATGTTCCCAACGTTCCTCCATGTTTTAAGGGGTGGAGAGTTGTCTATTATCACAAACTGTGTTTTTTTTTTTGGTTATCCGTCCAAAAGTGTTTATTTAGTGTTCTAAACGCAGTGTATTTTCCAGTTGATTTTTAGAGTACTTTTAGTTAGGTCTTTGCGTGAAATAATTGCCTTAATCGTGACAGGATTTACTTCAATTCATCAGCCTTGGAAATAGTCAAATGAAAGCAACATTTTTTATGATAAGCACATATAAAAACAATACATGTCACGAACAGTTTGCACATACGGCCATTAATGTGCACCCTTATCGTAAAATACTGTATTAAATTAGCAGCTTGTTTTCTAATTTAAGGTCTTTCCAGTCTAAGAATTTTTATTTTAAACAATAATATGTCCTATTGAAATGCGATTCTGGCGATGATCTGGTTGTAATTTTTTTTTTCAAGCTATAATATTTATAACTCTATTTCGATCTTAATTATTATAAGAAATAAAATTCTAAAATATTTTGCAGATTTCATTACGTAAATAATCTTTTTAAAGAGGAAGTACTATTCTGATAACAAATAATTTTACAAAATGAGAAGCATTCTTCTCATTTTGAATCGTTTTTTTCCGTGTCAATTTAATAGTTTATAATTATTTGCTTAAATGAGTGAATTTTTTTTCACACTAAGTTCCCAACTTGTGAGGATGGCTGCGGAAATTTGGGGTAGAGTATACTTTAATCCCTGCCCTGTTCGCAGCTTTCTTGATCTGTTGGTGAAATTCTCCGTTTTGTGTCAACTTCTGTCTAAGGATTAGTGAAATTTTTTTTTGGATAATTTTATATCTTTAAGGATATAATGACTTTTCATCCTTTTTTTGTAAGTTTTTTCATAGCTTTTTTTTCCACCTTTTTTTCTATTTTGTATGTTAGACTACACTGTACTGATTTATAATTAGACTAGACTTCAGGATGGTTCGTCATTGAGTAACCGTAAGAGCGGACCAGAATTATCAATATTAGATATCCCAAAAGGATGCATTGCCTTCTCTGTTTGTCCTAATGCGGCTTATATTCTATGGAAACAAGCCTAACAGTTTTCATGCACTGGTAGCTTTACATCTACATGGCTCGAAAGCAGCCATGGTTTAAAATTCAAATTTGAACTTTCTTCGGACGCATTTTGTGCGGCTAATTCAGAATTTGAACTTTTTCTAGCACCATTATTCAGATAAAGGTCCTCTGTGTAGGTAAAGGAGACCCTTTCAAGACCTATCCCCATGCCTCCTTTTTCTGTGATTAACGGTTTCTTTCACCAAATTTCTCGCCTTATGCAGAGTTCCCATCAGAGCTGGGTAACAACTCTTTTTTTTTGCTTCCTTCGGCGACTTTCGCTAAGCTTCCAAATTTGTTTTCTTACTTATAAGGTTACTTTTCTCGTTTTTTCCATCCCTTTCCTCAAGCACTTTAATTAAAAATTTATCTATCTTTATCTTCCCTTTGCTTGTGATGTTGTAGAGCTAACCTAGTATTCGGGTTAGCTTTAACAAAGGTCTAATGCTTACTACGTCGTAAAATGCCATATTTTCGAAGCATCTCTACTCCTAAAAAACTCGGAAATGGCAGCTTCTAACCTATGATTGTTCGGACCACAATTTATATGCTTCCTTTGCTAAATTGTAGCAGTGTTATCCTTGAACAGTATGTCTATAACCTCTACCTGTAGTAAGGCTGAATTAGGACCCTATTTGCTACTATTATGTCTAAAATTCTTTTATTTCTACCAAAGTTTCATCAGTCCAGCTAGACTTTTTTTTTATTTACGTTTTAGTTTTTTATTTTGTTCTTTCAATTCGCGGTACAAATACTTTATTATTTAGGTATATACAGCACTACTACACTGCAGTTATTACTAACACTAATAAAACTACTAAAAATACACATACTTCTAGTTGCTAAATACTGAATACTATTTTTTTTTTCATTTTACAATCCTTGATTGAGCCTTTTCTCCATTTTTTCTATTGTACCCAACTCTTTGGGGGGATACAAATCTATTTCTAATAGCCAAAGTTCAAGTAAAGCTGCTCGAAGTTTTGCTAATTCGAGCGCCGCTAAAAGCGAAGTACATTTACTTTCCCCCTCTAATACGGTCATTTCGATTTTTTTTATTTTTTTTATTTTGCAACCTTATTTAGTCTCCTCGACCCAGTTTTTCCAACGGCCACAAGTTGTTGTGAGGTTGTTGTGAAGTGTATTTTATGGTATTTGAGTGTTTTAGTCGTAGATGCCTTTATTCTCCCTTTAGAGGGGAGATAAACTCTGGCCCTAAGGTAATTTGGTAATTAAGGTAATTAAGGCACGCTACTTTGGTAGCGTGCCTTAGGCTATGACCGAACTAATGAGGCGTACATACTGGGTTTGTTCGAGGGGCTAAAGGTAGATCGTGGAGAGGTTGTCTAAGATACAATACTTTTATTTAATTTACATACAATAATTATAGATATAGATATTCTACTGGAACTGGCTGTCCCAAGTAGAACACAAGTCTATGAAATTACAATAATATATAATAAGATACAGACACTTACAATGATCCGACAAGATCCCAAGGTATTTCTAACGAGAAAATAAACGGGCAGAGGTTCACCCTGCAAGTTAAAAGGTCTACCCTCAGTCTCAAAAATCGGGGTATATATATGAAAAACTAACCACGTCCTTCCGGTACATTGGCGCATTTAGCCAGGAAATTGGTTATTGAGCAAGTTCCGTCCAAGCCCACACATTCCACGATTTGTATCTTTATCTTAAAAAGTGGTGTTTTGAAACTTTGTTTTTGCGTCTTAATATATGTTTACTCAATTAATAATCTACTAAATTAGAAAGCTTTACCACAGCTCGTTTACACTTTTGCCGGAAATTTTAACAGTTAAATATTAGACAAATTTCAGAGATCTGCACAAGTTCTGTATGAAGTTTTTGAATCATGTGAAACTTAACAAGGGCGGGAACTATCTTTTTGGGTACCTGAGGTAAATATGACGAATGGTGCCTCCCCGATAAGACTTACATTATTATAAAGCACAAACCAACAGATTTTACTCTAACAATTTAGTCTATTATTTGAAAAAAAGACAAATACAACCATGACCAGTGGAATCGCAAGCCACTTTTAATTGAGAAAAGGAGGGTGGACCTAAATAAATTTTTTATTTTTTATTAATGTAAATTAATAAAAAAAAATCTTAAAACGAGTGAAACTTAAAATGAATATGCAAATCAAGCTTGAAACGAACAAAAATTATTACAAACAAGAGTTTGGGTATCACCTCCTTCTCTCACTGTAAAAGTCTAAAACCTACTGTGTCATTGGCGCTTACTGAAAACCAATTTTATGACAAATATTTCCTTTTGTACTTAATTTTGAAAATAAACATTAAAATTATACTAACATTTTGAACTGATGAGCTTTCAGCAATTAATATCATTATACATTAAATATTCAGTTTAATTTATTAGCCCTTTTTAAAGTTGTTCAAGACGAATATAGTTCCATTACAAACAAGTGTTTAGATACTGCCTCCTTCCTTAACTGTAAATAAAGACCAAAAGCCTACTGCGTCGCTCGTGCTTAAATGAAGACGAATTATGTTACAAATATTTTCTTTTCCAGTTCTTACAGCATTGAAAATAAAAATAAAATTAAAGTGAAATAAATTCCTAAACTGATGGATTTTTCAACAATTAATATCAGTATAAATCAAATATTCAATTTGATGATGTTTATACTTTCCAAGACTGTTCAAGACGCATGCAGTTTTCATTAAAGCGCCAATGACGCAGTAGGTTTTAGATTTTTACAGTGAGAGAAGGAGGTGATACCCAAACTCTTGTTTGTAGTAATTTTTGTTCGTTTCAATCTTGATTTGGATATTCAATTTAAGTTTCGGTCGTTTTAAGATTTATTTATTAATTTACATTAATATCTATTGTATGTTTGTTTGCATTAATTGTGTATTTAATTTTTGTGCGTTTTAAGTTTCATCTATACTTCAATAGGAAATTTTTTTTTCGTTTTAAGCTTGATTTTCATATTCAATCTAAGGAATACTCGCTTAAAGATCTATTTATATTATTACATGTTGTATGTTTTTGCTATAATTATTTATTTAATTTCTGTTCGTTTTGGGTTTCATTTATTCTTTAATAGTAATTTCTGGTCGTTTCGAGTTTGAATTTTAACAGGTATTTGTATCACCTGAGCTTAAGTTCAAAATGGCATTTACTTTTCTTTGAAAAATTCTTTTCGGAAAGTTTTTTTTTAATTAATTTTTGTTCATTTTTGATTGCAAAAAGTTTCAAGTTTTAAAAAATTCCTTATTTCAAAATCAAACTTTTTCTTAAAAAATCAAATATTCATCAAAGTATCAAAACTGGTATCAAAGTAACAATATCAAGGTGAAAAAATGGGTTTGTTTCAACCTCTGAGTTTTTCTTATCTGATGTTTGAACTATTTTTTAACAAACTGGCTATATCAAATTGTTATCAGATCGGTTTGGGAGAAAAGGGCGTGGGGGGGCTAAATAACCTTCGATCTCTTTTGAATCTTTAAAGGTGAACATTAAATTTCCATTTTCAATCAAATGAGCCCTCTCTGAAGTTTAAACGAGCATCCCTTCTATAAGAACCATATATATCCCCAGAGTATAACTTACAACGCCTGTCCTTGGGCCCTGGGGGGTTTTGTCGACCCTGGAGTTTTAATATCTGATGGTTGAACTATTGTTAACAAAATCGTCACCTGATATTGTTATTGGATGGGTTTATCAATTCGATAAACCCAAAGGCGTGGAGGGCGGGAGGGGCTAGTTGCCCTCCGATCTTTTTTACTCCGAGAAAATGAACTACAACTTTAAATTACCATTCAAATGAACCCTCTCTGAAGTTTATACGAGCATCTCTTTCATAAGGGCAACATACGTTCCCAGGATATAGCTTACAATGCCTGCCCCCGGGCCCTGGAGGGTTGTGTCGATATCGGAGTTTTATTGTCTGACCTTTGAACTATTTAGAAAAAATGGCTCTCTCAAAGTTCTTATCGGATGGGTTTGAGGAAAAAAGGGCGTGAAGAGGGTGGCTTGTTACCCTCCAATCTCTTTTAACTCCTAAAAAGTGAATGAGAACTTTCAATTTCAAAATCAATGGGTTCTTTCCGAAGTTTATACGAGCATACTTTATAAGAACAATATATTCCCCCAGAGCAATACTTACAATGCCTGCCCCAGGCCCTGGGGGGGGGGTTGTGTCGACACATGAGTTTTTCTTATCTGACCTTTGAACTATTTTTAACGAAATGGCCATACGTAAAGGAATTTTTGTTATATGATTTTTGAACTATTTTTAACAAAATGGCTACCTCAAATATTTTGTCAGATATATTTGGGGATAAATAACTTTGGGGGCTAGTTGCCCCCTGATCACTTTTGACTCTTAAAGAGGGCACTAGAACTCTTCATATCCGATAGAATGAGCCCCCTTTGAAGTCTATACGACGACTCCTTCTATATGAAGGGCCTCTGGAAATAAATACAAAAATGGAGTGTGGGGGAGGCTAGCTGCCCTCCAATCACTTTTGACTCTTAAAAAATGAATTAAAACTCAATTTCCAATCAAATGAGCCCTCTCTGAAGTTTATACGAGCATCCCTTCCATAACAACAATATATGCCCCCGGGGCATAACTTACAATGCCTATCCCCGGACACTGGGGGGCTGTGTCCACACCGGAGTTTTTGGGTTATCTGAACTTTGAACTATTTTTAACAAAATGTCTATCTCAAAATTTTTATCTGATGCATTTAGGGCGTGGAGGGGGGAGGTGGTTACCCTCCGATGTCTTTTGACTCTTAAAAAGTGATCAAGAACTTTCAATTTCCAATCAAATGAGCGCTCTCCGAAGTTTATACGAGCATTCCTTCCGTAAGAACTACATATGTCCGTAGAGTATTACTCATAACGCATGCCTCTGGGCCCTGGGGGGTTGCGTCGACACAGAAATTTTTCTTATCTGACCTTTGAACTATTTTTAACGAAATGGCTATTATAAAAATTTTATCGGATGGGCTTGGGAAAAAAGGGTGTATGGGGAGGGGGGTAGTTGCCCTCGGATATCTTTTGACTTAAAAATTACAAATTAACATTAACTTTCAATTTCCATCCAAATGATCCCTCTCTGAAGTTTATACGAGCATCCCTCTCATAAGAACCATATACGCCCCCAGGACAACACTTACAGCGCCTATCCCCTGGGGCCTGGGGGGAGTTGTCGTTATCTATTTTTTTAACAATACCCAACAAACGGGCTAGCTCACAATCTGTAGAGGCTGGGGTGGGGGACAAAGGGCGTAGGGGGGGGGGGCTAGTTGCCCTTATCACGCTTGACTTTTAACAAGTGAACTAGAACGTTCAATTTCCAATTAAATGAGCCCTCCATGAAGTTTATACGATCATCCCTTTCATAAGAACCACTCCTGTCCTTAGGGCATAACTTAGAACGCCTTCCCCTGGGCCATAGGGGGCTATATTGACGCAGGAGTTTTTCATATCCAACCTTTGAACTATTTTTAACAAAATTTCTATCTCGAAATTTACATCAGATGGGTTTGGAAAAAGAAGAGGGGGCGGGGGGGGGGGCGAGCTGCCTTCGGGTCTCTTTTGACTCTTAAAAAGTGAACTCGAACTTTCAATTTCCAATCAACTAAGCCCTCTCTGAAGCGGATATGAGCATCCCTTTCATAAGAACCGTATTTACCCCAGGGCATAACTTACAACGCCGTCCCCTGGAACCTGGGGGTTGTGAAGACACCTGAGTTCTGCTTATACGACTTTTGTGTAATGTCTAACCTAATGGCTATCTCAAAATTTTGATTGGATGTGTTTGGGGACATGGTGGGCGTGGAAGGGGTGTTAGTTGCCTTCCATTCACTTTCGACTATTAAAAAGGGAACTAGCCATTTAAAATTCCAATCGATTGAGCCCTGTCTGAAGTTTCTACAGACAACGCTTTTTATAAGAACCTTATATGCCCCCAGGGCATAACTTACAATCCTTGCCCTGAGGGCTGAGGGGGGGGGTTGTCATCCTCAAAGATCTAATTTCCTGAATTTTAAACTACGTTGAACAAAATGGCTATCTCGAAATTTTGATTGGATGTGTTTGGGGAAAAGGTGGGCGTGAGAGGGTGGTTAGTTGCCCTCCAATAACTTTCGACTATTAAAAAGGGCACAAGCCCTTTGAATTTCCAATCGAATGAGCCCTTTTTGAAGTTTTTACGACAACGTCTTTTATAAAAATTTTATATGCCCCCAGGGCATAACTTACAACCCTTGCCCTAAGAGCTGTGGAGGAGTGTCTTCCTCAAAAAAATTATTTCTATTTGGAAATCAACTACGCTGAACAAAATTGCAATCTCAAAACATTGATTGGATGTGTTTCGGGAACTGGTAGGCGTGGAAGCGGTGTTAGTTGCCTTCTAATTACTTTTTACTCTAAAAAGGGCACTAGAACTCTCGATTTCAAATCGAATTTTACGACGACCAATCACTTCAAAGTTTTTACGACGACCCCTTCCATATGAAGTTCCTCTGGGAAAAAAAAATAATAATAATAAAACATTGGAGCCGTATGGCCTTTACTATTGGCAACGCTATAGCGTTGCCTGTGAAAGATAGCGCTAATGTCAACAATAATTTTCAAAATTGTTAAATGAAGAAAAGGGCTATCTCATAGTTGTCAAGTGGTGCACATTTGCGCACCACATTTGGGCGCTTTTTTGAGTTGATCGCGAATGGATTTTTTCAAATTGGCGCATTCCACTGATTTCACGCATGTAGAAAAAAAGTACCGAAAAGTGGGCGCATTTTGCCTTCACAGTTACAATGACAAAACTAAAAATTTTAAAGTGTTGTGTCTACTGAAAACTTCTGCTCAAATACTCTGGAATATGTCTATAAAGCCAGATGTAATTTTCAGAGCCCTGTAGGGATTCTCATATCGCATTCCAGGTTCCATGACGACCAAAATTTAAAATTATCAGCTTGAAAAACCAAATGGGGAAGTGGTAAAATTTTGATTAAAATTGACGCATTGCGCCGATTTTGCGCATGTCAAAAAAATTCGGCGCAAAGTGGCCGCATTTTGCCTTCACAATAAAAATGACTAAACTAAAAATTTTAAAGTCTAGTGTTTACTGACAACTTCTACTGACAGATTCAGGAATATGTCTATAAAGACAGGTGGAATTTTCAGAACTCCGTAGGGATTCTTATATCGCATTCCAGGCTCCATGATGACCAAAATTTTAAATTAACCGCGTGAAAAACCAAATGGAAAGTGGTCAAATTTTGATAAAAAAAAATAAAAAAAACATAAGAAAGTGGGAAAAGCTTACCTTTGTTCGACATAGCTCAAGCAGCTCTTTCTGTCTTAAGCTTACCCATCAGCTACCCCTTCGTTGAGAGACTGTTTTCTGTTATGAATCTTGTCAAGAACAAAATTCGAAACAGGATGCACCTTAAAATGCTTAACTCTACTCTGACCATCCGACTTAGGCTAAATTGATAGGGAAAGTGCTGCAGGGACTTTGATCCTACATCCGCTATGCTGAATAGATTTACCATTGACAAGTGTGACATCAAAAAACCATCCAATGAAATGAAAATGAAGAAGAAACTATTGAGAAAATTTTTGGCAATAGAAGGAGGGTTTACTGTTTAACTTTTAAAATGATCTTGAATACTAGTCGAATATAAATACAATATGTGATTTAAAAATGTACAAAACAAATTCTAAGTTCATTAAAAGAAAAACACAAATAAAATAAAAATCGGAAATGATGAAGAACCTTGCCAAGTACAATTTTGTCTTATATGTATGTCTTTGGCTTCTTTTTCATGACAAAATCTCAGAACATTATCTTTAGCCTGCAATTTTTTAGATAGTTGCATTAATAACGGTCAGTCTAATTTCATATCTTTGACTTGGTCGTTCTTGTTGTTGTAATTTATATTTTGAAAGCTACGAAACATTTTGTTCTCATAACTAAGATTGAGAATTTATATATTTTTGAAGCTTGGAATTGCAATGTCTTAAAAACATTGTATAAAGAAGTAAACTTTGATGTCACTTACCTAAATGACATTTTGGAGAGATGTGACCTTCAAGGATCATGCTTCTCTTTAGTTCTATATTAGAAAATCCTATCGATTAGTTATCTTTGTCAAATTCACCTTTAACTTCCATGTTTTTGTATAACTTATCTATATTATAAGACTGGTATACTGAGGTCTTAGTTTTTTTTTTTGTTTTTTAATCACAGTTTCTATAGTTGGTAATGAATAGGTCAGCATATCAGCCAGAAAGGAATATAAAACCCCACCTTAGATGTTAGCAAAAGTTTTTTTAGTCAGATCTTGTTTAATTCCCTTATTTAATTAGTTTTCTGACATACCATAGAACTAAGGAAAATATCTTTACTGTCAAGCCAGAGACTAAAAACAGAAAATTTCGACCACAAAAGCGCATGTAAATCAGTCAAAAAATGCTTCACTGTTTCAGATTTCGGAATATGGTGCCGAAATCTGTCAATGAAGACTGAATCCTACCAATTTTGTGTTCTAGTATTCTGAAAAACAAAATTCACACAATCTGGTAACAATATTTCTGAATTTCCGTTTTTTTTTGCACACATCCCTGCAAGATCTAATTTACACTGAATTTTGAACTCCACCCAAAAAATATATATCAAAAGGCGCCGACGGCGAATTTAAGCTTCCCTTGGTACACGACCGAAAGTCAGAGACCTGCCATCACTGGCCTATCTTTCATTGGTTTGGACTAGCCTACTGTGTTCCGATACCACTGAATAGCCTAGTTGGCTTCTTCAGTATGTATATACCTGAGACCAACTAGTTAGGTATTTTGGTAAATATATACCAAATCATATTATTGAGTTTCAAATAAAGTGAATATACCATTTGATGCCCTTTTTTTATGCTGATTACGAATATAACAACCATTTCTATCCTCAATAATATGATTTGGTATATATTTATCGGTATTGTCACTGTTTATATGGAATTTTGTTGATAAGTTGGCTAGTTACTTTGATATACCTTAAGTTGCATCTTTTATATTTCAAACTTCAGTGCATAGCCTATATTAGCCTAGTGAGACCTTTAAAGCCAACCACTTTGCTGATTTTATAGGCTAGTGTGTATTGAACCTTAATGGTGGCTAACTAATGGTATATTTTAAAAATAAATTTAACTAATGCATATTGAAATTTTGTCAAAACCACATTTTACCTTAATATATAAGTAGCCTATCATTTTCTTTTTCTCTGGTTTTGGTTCTGAAAATGCAATTCTTGTTATTTGAGTACAATTTTAAGCCAGATCAATAGGTTTTTTTCTAAATTTTGGAAATGCGTTTGAAACCTCATAAATTGTGATTGAATAAAGCTGTGAATCTTAAAATATTTTCCTTATACTTAAGTTGGTAAACTTCTATTTTAGATAATTTTTATAATCTTGTACAGGTGTTAGACTATTAAAATGAAACTTTCTGTTCTAATATAGAAATTAATAATACTAATAAAACTTAAGAGCCCATAAAATAATCCTTAGAAACCAGACGAGGGTGACAGTGATTATTGATTATATCTTTAAAGACACTGTCTGTGGCCCTGAATTCATCTTGGAAAGTTTCATTGTCATAACCTGATCTCTTTTCAAGATAGCAAAAAGTAGCTAAAATAGAATTCTACCATAGGTTTTGCTCTTACAAAGTGTGTTAACTATGATTTTTCTGCATATCATGAAGTAAGAATGGTTTTCTTAACATGTTTCTTTATGTGGAGTTCACTAACCAAAACTAAATCAAAACCCATTTATATGGGTTTAAATTCTAGTCAAATAAAAGGAATTTCGTTTTTCAGAACTGAAATCAGAGTAAAAGAAATTAAGGTAAAATGCTGTTTTTTCAGAATGTCAATAGACATAGGCCTGTCAAGTTGGGAAATTTCTTATAGTTTGAAATCAGAAGAAAGTTAACATTGAACTTGGCAATAACCTGCCAGAGTATGTTTTTGGCCCTGGATTCATAACTCGAAGTTTATTTTTTTCTACCCCAACCTATTTCCAAGATAGTTGAAAGAACTAGCTATACTATAATTTTACCACTATTTCCACAGTTTATAAGGAATTTTGTTGATATTGAGTTATTTCAAGCTTCAGTGCATACATTAGCCTACTGAGACCTTAATAGCCAACTAGTTGGCCAATTTCATAGTAGGGTAAAGGCACCAATGATTCAACATTTTTGTAAAAAACTACTTTTTCTGCTTCTGAAGGCTTAATTTAAAGATGTTTGGGTTGAAAAGGGTTTCAGTGTGTGGAAGGAACATCTAGAAATCTAACTCTTTTTACTCTTTAGAACTCTTTTAGAACTCTTTTTACTCCAGAAGGCTTAATTTAAAGATATGGCTTGAAAAAGGCTTCAGTATATAGAAAATATATCTACAAGGGTAACTGTCTGATTAGAAGTTTGAAGTTTTGTCACAAAAGGGTACAAAACTCCAATTTTTTTAAATTGGAGCACTTTCACCTACAGATTTGACAGAACTAAAAAAAATATGGTACCTCTTATCAAAAACGATGAAACATAATGTGATACATTTCAAAATGCTTTGTGACTATTTGTATCCAGATCCATGTAAATTTGAAATACCTTTTTCTGTTTACTTTCGTTCTGTTGTTCTATTCAGCTTTTTAGTTTTTTAAATTAATAGAATATTATTCAGAGAGTGGAAGCAAATAACTGAAAAAATTGACTCAAGTACAGGGACAAAATTTGATAATCATTTTTTGTGTAATTTCGTGACCTAGTTATCTATAATATAATGTATGATATAGATCTCTGTATAAATGCTATCTGGAATGGCCCACTTTCTCTCAACTTCAATGGTCCAGCAAAGATTTTTTACTGTTCACAGTTATAGTGCTGTCAACATTTGGCCATTTCAAAGTTAATCTACCAGTTTAATCCCCTTTAAAAATTTTTAGTTTTGACTATCCTTTGTCTGAAAAATTCTAGAATTCTTGAAATATGCATGTCCTACTTAAGATTATTACAAATTTGTGAGATCAAGGAGTTAGATAGGTTTCATAAATATTTTGGGTGGGTTAGGATTATGAGACTAATTAGGGATGGGTTCAGAGAGAATATTCTGTGTTTTGAAGATTGGGATCTATTTGAAAGAAATCATGTATAACATTCACTTAGAGAGGGTGTACTTCAAATTTATTCAATGATAAAGGAATTAAGGTGTTTTGATCAACCAAGTCAAACGCTTATAAATATGAACATAGCCTGTTAGAAAGTAGCTGTTCCTCAGATGTTAGAGAAATCTAGAATTAAATATGTAAAACTACAATTAAAAAAAACAACTTTTTTTTAAGATCTGTTTTACTTGTGAAATATTACTACAAATCATTATCATAAAAATCTCTTGTTGCTGAGAAAGTATCCAAAAATTTATAAATTATTTTTTGTCAGAGGACCATTGATTTTTGACGCCCAGTGTTTATCATCTGTTGTACATGTTCAGTGAAGATTTGACTTACTTTTTTCAAGAAAAAGCCAATATGGCTAAATTTTTGAGAACATCAGATGTATCTTGTTGCATTGGTGCTGATTCCAACTTTTTGTTGCCAAGAAATAACAAAGTAATGACAGTTTGAACACTACATAGCAAACAAATTGTTGGGAGTTTGTTTTGTGTGGAAAACAGGAAACTGATTGAATTGAATGTTCCTTTCTTATCAGGGTCTTGATTTAGAGTCCATTGTGTAAAAACTTCTTTTTGGATTTAACCTCTTTTTTAACTGACAAAGCATTATAGTCTCTTCCCAACCTACAGCTACTATATTGATGATAATATAGTAGCTGTAACTGAAATTAATTCAGCATACCAAAGGATTAATATTTGAATAAGCAAATAATTTTTGTTTTGCTCCTTGATTGAGAAGTACCTTTCGAACTGGATATTATTGATGATAGCCCATACTGGGAATATGTACCTCATTTTTGATCCATATTATTAGCTATTGTGAATTAGTATCAATACATTTAAAGTGGTCATAAATGGCTCTCCCCTCCTGGGTCCAGTGTATGTTCCTGATAAGGGGCGAATATGAAATTTGGAATTTACCAATGAAAAAAATAGCCCATTCCAAAGTAATAAAAGTTTTATTTTTTTTTCCCTCCTGGGGGGCTGGGGGGGATGTACAACCTGTTGGACATTGGGAATCAACTTTGTATAATTTTCAAATACAATTTACAAAATGCCATGAGAAAACATACGATCAACGTACATAACACATAAAAACATACTTTATCATTTATGGAAATCTGAAAAATATTCTCGAACTTGCTTGCCAACCTGAAAGCAGAGATAGACCTGACGTGCTTTGCAGGACACTTTCGTTTGCATTTTGCATCCAGGCATCCGGTTTCGAGCCGAATTCTTCAGCATCGCGTCAAAGCGAGGAAGATGCTTTGCATTTGATTCCCTTTCTGGTCCGGATGGCAAAGGGCATCTTTTTCTTCTTTTAGCCGACTGTTCCAGTTTATCTTCATTTTTATCATCTTCACATTGCTAAAGATGCCCTCAGTTGATCACCGAGGATCTTCAACTAAACATTCAGCTACATGAAATCTGAAGGGGATCAGCTGATTGTAGGGTTTGTTCCCTTTGATTGAATCCAGCCTTTAGAGTAGCCAGGCATTCTGAAGAGCCAAAGCAATGAAATGGTGAAGAACTTGAAATTGTCATTTATTTTTTCTGCTTCTTAATATGTAATAACTCAGCATGTAGTCAAAGGTTTTAACCTTGCCCATGTACTTGTTGTACTGTCCTACCACAAGATGACTGGGGATATCTACATATTCTATTTAAGAGTCATTATATCTCGACACAGGTAGATCGTGTTCTTTGCCATAGCAGTTTGGAGCTTGAAAAATGGGCGTGTTGTTATACCACAACATAACGACGACACCTTCATCTTATCGCGTGAACGTACAAGACATCCCACATCTATGTCTCTTTATTTCACAATCAGTCTTTGCTGGTAGATCTTCAAATCGATTTTTCTTGAGTATGCTGGGTGCATTTCTGCGCTTTTTCTGATAATTTTTCAAGCGAAGATATGCTAGTGAAGTACCTATCAAAGAAAAGATATGCACCTTCAATTAGATTTTGGTATAGGTGTAGCAAAGTGGCACTACTTAGACCTTTAGCTTTTAGTTCTGGCACAAATGTTGTCTTTCCTTGGTAGATTACGGAATCATACACCAGACCTGATGAGCCTGCTAAAACAAACTTCTTCAAGCCAAGAGGTTTTTGCTTATCTAGTATGTACTGCTTCAGGCTGCATTACCCAGCAAAGGGAATCATTTGCTTGTCAATGCAAATGAATTGTTCTCACTCAAGCTTTAGACACTAATCTTGCACCAAATTCAGCAGGGGGCGCACTTTCCAAAGACGATGATTTCTTTTGGTATCTTCGTCAACCTTGTCATACAAAAGGAACTTCACTTTCTGTTTAAGCTTGAAAAACCGATCTCGAGACATTTTCTCGCAGATGATAGGGACTCGAAATTTCTTGCTCCAAAACATTCTTAGACGAGGAAACTTCAGGTTACTCATGACCATGGAAATTCTAAAGAATACTTTCAGTTCGGAGGCCCTAGCAAACAAAATTTTTTTTTGGCCTTCCAGTAATAACATTTCATTGCGAAAGCCATTGTCTAAATAAAAAATGGGTCAGAGAAGTACTTCAAAAAGTATTCATGTGGCTTCCAGCTTTCCCGTTGACTTGAATCTGAGTACAAGGGAAGGTATGAATGATGCTCGTTCAAGGTCTCTGAACTGGTCCACATTTTGTTGGGGCGGCGAATTTTTCCTGAGCGACTTGTGGTATGGAATCAGTTGTGAATGCTGGAATATACTGTGCTAGTGGTATTTCGTCTTTTCCTTTATCGAATAAGACTGAGAAGTTATTGAGATTAGCCCGATCTAGAAAGCCTTGAGACTCTTCTTCAATATCAGAGGACACTTGGTCTGCATCTGTTGAACATGTGTTGCCAGGTAAATACCACTCAGGGTTGGTTTTGTCTCCGCTATATTAAAAGTTGATGATATCACTTTTTTAAATCAAGTACAATGCATTTTCCAAGGATGCTGCAAAAGAAAAAAAACTCTCATTGATTTAGACCTAAGCAGGAAGCTTTAGACAAGAAGCAAGTCCAGTCATAGAGCCTCTCTGAAGAAAAAAAATGTTAGGCATAACCAGAAAAAACTTAGCTAAAACATAACAATCTTCCAACCCGTTGGACTTCTAAGGTAAGACCAAATGTACCACCCATTGTACAAGACCAAAAGTCCTTTTGCCAGATGGCAGCAATAACAGTAAATTTGTTAAAAATGAAACCTGTCAATACTTCGGTCTTAGGGTATATCGCCTGATTTTTTCTATTGTCTAGTTTATCTCTTTATATTTTTTATCTAATTTCTTACCTTTTGCCCTTTTTCGTAAGTTGATTTTCTTTATTTCACTTGCTCCTCCTTTGGCCTCCATTTCTGTTACTGGACTGAAAAAAATCACAGATTGCAACAAACTGATCTGGCAGAAAAGAAGACAATCTTTAAGTCCTGATTTGTAGTAGGTTGCAAGATAAAAATTCATAAACGAACATACAACCGGTTGGACATCAGGTCCCAGGAG